>NC_089802.1:1647734-1707734 GCF_029633855.1 Hoplias malabaricus
ATCATTTTGACAGGAATTTTCAAAATAAGAACGCAAACACAAATGCGTCTGTAGCTTTAACGTTGTTTAGAACTAATCACAGAAGGTCTGCAGCTCTGCGAGCGTCTGCTGAAATATCTCACGTCCGTATGGAGCTTTTCTGTGGGTGGGCTGTCTTCTCCTTCCTCTCCTTCTTGTGTATTTTGGGATTTGAGGATTGCATTATTCTTCATTATCTTTGCCCTAAAAAAGCCCACGAATCTCGCAGAAGCCGAGCAGGTGTGGGAAGCTGTTATTCCACGAGAAAAAATAAAATGCCCAGGAAGGCAGATGTTCTCTGAGAGATTCTGTGAAATCCCCCCCCCCCCCCCCACCCTTTTCCTTCTTAGAGCCACTTGACCTTCTGCAGTCACCTATTGACCTATGAGAGGTCAAGTGGCTCTGAAACATTTGCATTTTTATCACATAAAGCACCCTCTTAAGACACGGCGCCCAGCGAAACCCCCCCAAAAAACACAACTAAGAACAGCTGCCATCCGGGGCAGTGTTTAAGGGCTGTTTTTAGAAGGAGAGAGATTTGGCAGCTTTTAACCCTGATCAGGGACGGCTGAGGACTCACAGTGTATTAATATGGTGCTCTGCCACTGCATGGTACCGACTCTACACTACTGTACTCTACCAGACTTCTCTCCTCTTCCACCAGGTGAATCCGGTCCTGGTTCTGGAAGCGAGTTCTTGTTTAGTGGCTGTTCTCTCGTGGTTCAGAGCGAGTCGAGTAGGGACTAAACCGTGGCGTGTAAACCTTGCAGAGCGCTGATCGTCCAGAGAGAGTCGTCACTCTACGCCACGCAACGCAGACGACCAGCACCAACTCTCCATCTGTAAAATCTCCAGCTGCAGCAGAGATCACGTTTGTTTTTATCCGACTCACGACGGCAGCTCGTAAAATGACGCCGTGGTCTTTTGAAGAGGTTCAAACGCTCCTCGGATCGGTGGCCGACGAAAGAATCCAGCGAGAGCTGGACGCTGCAACAAGGAAGGAACAAACTCTACTGATCTGTCTGAACTGATGACGGAGCTGTGTTCAGTCCCAAACAACGACAACACGCCGATACACCATGAGTAAACACCGCTTAACGTTACCCCCGCCGTTGTGGTTTCCAAAGCCCTCTGTTCTGGACAGTTCCACACACTCACCCAGTCATTCACACAGTCACCATTCACAGAGGTGGGGATTAAACCCAGGGCCCAAGACTCTGAATCTGCGTGGCACTGACACCACTTGTAGCGCCACCTGGTGGAAACAATGAGCACAATGCAGATGTGTGAATTACACTTGATTCTGAGTGATGAATAAAGAAGGGAAGTGTGAATGCAGCTGGTAGGCCTGGAATCTCAGGGTCATTCCTCATAACTCAGTGCAGAAGCATGAAATATTAAAGCATCTTGGCCCTAGTAACAAATTAAATACACGAGCAGATACGATATCTTCAGGAATTGAAAGTATGTTGTAAAGAGACGCGAAAGAAAGCACACAATGGAGGGGAGAAGCAGCGAGTGTCAACACGAGCCGCTCCAACGACAGTAGGTTTCTCCTGTGAGAAATTAGACAGCGCGGCAGGCGGAGATAAAAGGCAGAGACAAGCTAACGAGGCCTTGTTTGCCTCTTCAGAGGGTTTAGTCCATGTATTAAAAATCATAGCTGTAAGCTGCCTGACAGATGCTAATGAAGCCGTGTTTACATTTTTGATTCGCGGACTAAACAAAGATAAGACGCTCGGCAGGAAATAAATAAAGGAGCCCCACCATCCACAGGCATCCATTCAGTCTGTCACCCAGAGACATGACAGCTTCCTCCCGCCCAAACAACAAGAGCATCCATTTGCATATTAATGAGCGTGGTGGGGGAGGGGGGGGGCTGGGGGCGGAGTCATGGAGCGCTCACTGCTGGATGTTTTGGCACCTACTGACAGAAGCCTACAAATGGGCTCTTAATGACCTAAAGCGAGACAAGACTCTATCGAGCCTGTGTGTGTGTGTGTGTGTGTGTGTGTGTGTGTTACATGTCTCTTTCTTCCCCTATATGTCAATGATCCCTTGGTATTTGTGCTCTATAAACAGCTCTCTATCTTCATAGCCCACTCCCCCACCCCTCTCTCTCTCTCTCTCTCTCTCTCTCTCTCTCTCTCTTACAGGATGGATACTCTATGTATCCCTGAGGAACCAAGCGTCACTTCACCCAAAGGGGTAAATACACAATTAGCAGCTACACTGAGCTCTAGACCCGGTTAATCAGAAGGGACAGTTAACATCTGTTAAAAACCAGAGCTCTTTCAGCACCAGGAGCCTCCATTGTCTTCCACACGAAGGGCTCACACACACTCCTGTAAGCTGCCAATCAGACAGAGAACACCACGGTGTGTGTGAGCCCCTCTGTGAGCTTCAAATATTCCTCTGTGTTTACTGTAAACATTATTTCTGATAGGTTTAGTGACAGGCAACATGAAAGAAAGTGCTGTAGCGGTGTGTGCTCTGAATCAGAGTCGTCCGTGGCAGTGTGTGTACCTCCGTTTAAAAGCCATTTAACGTTAATTCACCATGGTAACCGACAAACACGTTTTAAAAACATCAGAAGATGTTTGCTGCTCTCCAGTCGGTTGTGCTGGAAACCTGTGAATGTTTTTACGAAGCCTTAGTTTATTATGAGTCTCGGGCCGGAATGCTAGGCTTTCTCTCTCTCTCTCTCTCTCTCTCTCTCTCTCTCTCTCTCTCTCTCTCTCAGAGGCATCTGGTGTTTTTTAGACAATGGAGAGACTCCAAACGTTGAAAAGCACGAACTGAGATGAGGATGTTGCTCTATTCCTGCTCCACAGGTGTTTAACACGGACATTTAGGGTAGAAATGTCTCCGAACTCAGGACACGGCTAACTGTATTAGCGACAGTGCTACAAAACTAAACACCTCCAGTTACACATGAGTTCCTGTGGGAATTCAAACAGTGAATAAACACTTACAGACGAGTTACACTTCAGCTGCTAACAAACAACAGTGTTTTTTTTCCTCAAACACACCATTCCACCTTAAATGACGCTGAGATTCTGAATGTAAACAACCAGAGAGAACAGTGTCCCCACAGTCGTAGATGTTCCCTTTTAATGCTGGTTCTATAGGGGTTCTGTGATATATTGATGTGTGTGTGTATTGTGTATGGTTTGTATGTTGTGTGTGTGTATTGTGTGTTTTTTGTGTGTGTTGTGTGTGTGTATTGTGTATGGTTTGTGTGTGTGTGTTTTTTTGGTGTGTGTGTGTGTATTGTGTATGGTTTGTGTGTGTGTGTGTGTGTGTATTGTGTGTTTTTGTGTGTGGTTTGTGTGTGTATTGTGTATGGTTTGTGTGTGTGTGTGTGTATTGTGTGTTTTTGTGTGTGGTGTGTGTGTGTATTGTGTGTTTTTGTGTGCGGTGTGTGTGTGTTGTGTGTATGGTTTGTGTGTGTGTATTGTGTGTTTTTGTGTGCGGTGTGTGTGTGTATTGTGTATGGTTTGTGTGTGTATTGTGTGTTTTTGTGTGCGGTGTGTGTGTGTTGTGTGTGTGTATTGTGTATGGTTTGTGTGTGTGTGTGTATTGTGTGTTTTTGTGTGTGGTGTGTGTGTGTATTGTGTATGGTTTTTGTGTGCGGTGTGTGTGTGTATTGTGTATTTATGTGTGTGTGTGTGTGTGTGTGTATTGTGTATTTATGTGTGTGTGTGTGTGTGTGTGTATTGTGTGTTTTTGTGTGTGGTGTGTGTGTGTTGTGTGTTTTTGTGTGTGTGTGTGTATTGTGTATTTATGTGTGTGTGTGTGTGTATTGTGTGTTTTTGTGTGTGGTGTGTGTGTGTGTTGTGTTCAGTGTTCTCCATGTTGATGGAGAATGTGCTACGGAGGGTTCTGTTAGAACCTTTAAGACAAGCCTGACTTTGTAACTGTAGACGAACCCTGTTTGTTGCTGTAAAGAAGCCTGTTTTTAGCACATTTTGCGTTAATTAAAGAAGGCTTTCGTCATGTAAAAAAGCGGTTTAAATGTTAATTCCATATATAATCATTGTCTTTACTAAAGAACCCTTAAAGAACCTTTATTTAAAACCCCTAGCCTAGCTCTAACCCTAACCCTAAGCTGTAGAAGGTGAGGATGTTGTTTCCACAGCAGAGCAACTACAACTCTCTCCCACAACAGGTTACAGCACTGTTTCTGTAACGCTTCTTCCAGTACATGATACTGTGGTACATTGTGGTCATTCAGTGGAACAACGCCACCGGTGGATGGGACCTGTCTTACCGATCGTAAAACAACCATGACTGCGTCGTCTGTGCTCCAGAGTCCAGAACGCTGCACATTTAAATCACGTCTGTGTCAACAAGGTCATCAGAACTTTCCTGTGACTTTCGAGGAAGGGGGGAAAACCCTGTGGAGCATTTTTTTAACACTTGACTCGGAGAAGAGTTTTCCAGACATAATCTTCCAGGCCGCCTGCATGTCATTACTCTCCTAAATTACAAACATTCATTAGCAGAATTGATTCCAGTCTGCTCCTGGGGCTGCGCTGCCTGGAGGACTCAGGGAGCTCTGCTCCGAGAGTCTGTCACCTCTCAAGTTCAAGAACACTCAGCAGGCAACTTACTTACAGCCCTCCAAACAGCCCCGATACCCCACCCCCACCAAACTCCCCCAAACAAGCGGTGTTCATGAGGCAGGACTGTGGAGAAGCAAGTGGGCAGTATCTTCATCCTGAAAATAGGTTGTTACACTGCAGGGACATAGGGGGTGTGTGAAAGTCAGAGACCACCCTTTATTTATTCCATTTCCAGTTAAAAGAGTCATTAATTGTGGGGGTGAAAATGGAAAGTCACTGTCAGTGGGGTATCACTGTCTGTTTACACTAGCACAGACCCAGAGGAAGTCCTACAACGTGGAAATTACAAACGCAGGAACCTCTGACAATGGGACACCTCCAAACTGGAGGAACTGGGAGGTCTTTACAGAACACGCAATCATCCCTCTCTCAGAGGCATACCCTTTTAAAAGGGTTACATAGTGCAGTTTCTGCAGTGCTGAGCCCAGAGTGGTAATGGCAGAGGCTCTGTTTCCCTGTTACAGCTCAGTGGAGTATCACAATGATTATTTGAAGCTGTAATTTTAAGGTAAAATACTAGCTAGTGTTTCTATCTCTCTCTGGGTCTCTCTCTCTCTCTCTCTCTCTCTCTCGCTCCCTCTGTGTCTCTCTCTCTCTCGCCTCTCTCTGTCTCTCTCTGTCTCTGTCTCGCTCTCTTTCTCTCTCTCTCTCTGTCTGTCTCTCTTTCTCTCTCTCTTTCTCTGTCTCCTCTCTCTCTGTCTCTCTCTCTCTTTCTGTCTCTCTCTCTCTGTCTCTCTCTCTCTTTCTGTCTCTCTCTCTCTGTGTCTCTCTCTTTCTGTCTCTCTCTCTGTCTCTCTCTCTCTTTTCTCTCTCTCTCTCTCTCTTTTTCTCTGTCTCTCTCTCTCTCTTTCTCTGTCCCTCTCTTGCTCTCTCTCTCTCTCTCTCTCTCTTTGCTCATGGCAGAGGCATTTGGTGTTTTTTAGACAACGGAGAGAACCCCGAACAGCTGAAAATTATGAACTGAATGAGGATGTTGCTCTGTTGCTGCTCCATAGGGGGGTAACACTGACATATCTCTGCTTTTTTTTTTAAGGTGGAAATGTCCTCCGAACTCAGGAGGTGGCTAACTGCGTTAGCGACAGTGCTACAAACTAAACACTTCGAGTTACACATGAGCTTCTGTGGGAAATCAAACAGTGAATAAAATCATTAAAAGATGCTTAGCTTCTGAATGTAAACAAACAGAGAAAACTGATGTTCCTTTAAATCACAGCTCGGACCTTTTTAAATGATTTTTTTTGTGATTTCTGCTGCATTTTAGTTTCATTTCGGACCCAAAATAAAGTTAATTTAAAGTGATTTATTTTCTGTGGGGGACAATCAAAAGTAAGGGAACTGTACAGTGGCGAATGCTGCAGTGATTTCTGCAGTGCATCTGTTGATTTATACCTGACACTTCTCTCTTCTCTCAGGGATTAAAATCTCTCTCTCTCTCTCTCTCTCTGACTCTCTGTCTCTCTCTCTCCACAGATGCAGTGGGGGAGGGGTCCTTCTCCTCGGTTCCCTGTGAGCTGGAGGTATCCTCTTCTCCAGGGATCAGGCGGTACGTACATTGTAAAGTCCGGCCCTGGATGTGAGAGCTTGGAATATATGAAGGTCGGAGGGGTCACTCTGAGAGGCGGCCAAGCCGAGGCCTGACCCTGACCTTATTTGCAGTAATGTAATAAATTCCACCTCTAGATCCCCCGGAATATTAACACCCCCCAGGAGGGGCCGTGTGTGTCAGCATGTGTACAGTGTGCGGGGAGCGTGGGACGTTGGAGGGATTGATGGAAGGATGGATGGATGGATCACACTCCTGCATACTGAGGGAGCACAGAGAGAGCTAAGCCAGCGCTGGTGGTGTGTACTTCTGGATAAATGACCAATGAGAGAGAGAGAGAGAGAGAGAGAGAGAGAGAGATGAGAGAGAGAGAGAGAGACAGACAGACAGACAGACAGAGACAGAGATACAGAGAGGGAGAGACACAGAGAGAGAGAGAGAGAGAGAACAGAGAAATACAGGAGAGAGAGAGAGAGAGAACAGAGAGAGACAGAAAAGAGAGAGAGAGAGAGAGAGAACGAGAGAGATAGAGAACAGAGAGATACAGAAAAGAGAGAGAGAGAGTGAGAGAGAACAGAGAGAGGTACAGAAAAGAGAGAGGGAGAGAGAGAACAGAGAGATACAGAAGAGAGAGAGAGAGAGAGAACAGAGAAATACAGAAAAGAGAGAGAGAGAGAGAGAGAGAGAGAGAGAGAGAGAGAACAGAGAGATACAGAAAAGAGAGAGAGTGAGAGAGAACAGAGAGAGGTACAGAAGAGAGAGAGAACAGAGAGAGAACAGAGAGATACAGAAGAGAGAGTGAGAGAGAAAGAGAGAGATACAGAAGAGAGAGATACAGAAAAGAGAGAGAGAGAGTGAGAGAGAACAGAGAGAGGTACAGAAAAGAGAGAGGGAGAGAGAGAACAGAGAGATACAGAAGAGAGAGAGAGAGAGAGAACAGAGAAATACAGAAAAGAGAGAGAGAGAGAGAGAGAGAGAGAACAGAGAGATACAGAAAAGAGAGAGAGTGAGAGAGAACAGAGAGAGGTACAGAAGAGAGAGAGAACAGAGAGAGAACAGAGAGATACAGAAGAGAGAGAGAGAGAGAACAGAGAGATACAGAAAAGAGAGAGAGTGAGAGAGAACAGAGAGAGGTACAGAAGAGAGAGAGAACAGAGAGAGAAACAGAGAGATACAGAAGAGAGAGTGAGAGAGAACAGAGAGAGGTACAGAAGAGAGAGAGAACAGAGAGAGAACAGAGAGATACAGAAGAGAGAGTGAGAGAGAACAGAGAGAGATACAGAAGAGAGAGAGAGAGAGAGAGAGAGAGAGAGGTTGAGATATAAAGGATGACTGTAGTGTCCTTAGTGAATCCTGTGTGACTGATTCAGAGTCAGTTGTTGTCAGTTTTGTCCTCTTTTCATTGGGTCACTCATTCATTTACATGTAATCACCTGGACAGAGGGCTGTCCTTGAGGATCACCCCCACCCCCATCCCACACACACACACACACCCAGAGAGAAAGAGCACTAAGACACACTCTAAAGGAACTCTAAACACAGTCATTACTGCACGAATTAAACATGAATCCAGACTCAGAGCCAGCTCACAGACCCCCCCCCCCCCTCCCCCCGGTCACTGCACACACAACCCCCCATCATCTCATGATGAATGAACCAATAGAAACCCTCCAATTTCACTCCAAATAAAATCTGTTTACACAGACATGGTTTTTCCCTCCTCCTGTAAAGTTTCTGTTTTGGGAGATAGATGTTTTTAATTGGACAACAACGAAATATAAACACATTCTCTTACACCGAGCTTCATGATTCTTTCACATATTTAAATTAAAAAGTGTAGATAAGAGGTTGTTGCACATCAGAGATATGGGCTTTTTAAAAATGTCATAATTCCATATTTTCCTTCTTTTGAGTATTTTAGTATCTTAGTATCTAGTATTTTTTGCTCCAGGGCTCCCCCTGCAGTTACAGGGTGTAATTCAGTTTTACAGCAGTGTCCTGGACTCAAGGGGGGGGGGCGGAGGGGGCAGAGGGGGCGGGTAAAAATACTCCCTGGTTGTGCTTTAAATATAAAACAGGATCAGCAGCAGTCTGGACGGTAGAATAGTCTTCTGAGATATGTGTTTGTATATAGTTGTAGATTTACAGTATCTCAGTTAGGACACACACACACACACACACACACACACACACACACAGACTCTACACCTGACTGGAATATGCGATCTCATATAAACAAAGCTTAAAAAAACAACAATACTCTGTCAGAAACAAACACGGAGCTGTTGTTTTGTTCTGCTCCACGGGTTTGATAAGGTCCAATGAGAGAGAGAGAGAGAGAGAGAGAGAGAGAGAGACTGGGGGAGAGAAAGAGAGAGACTGGAGAGAGAGAGACTGGGGAGAGGAGAGAGAGAGAGAGAGAGAGAGAGAGAGAGAGAGAGAGAGAGAGAGGGAGAGAGAGAGAGAGACTGGGGGAGAGAAAGAGAGAGACTGGAGAGAGAGAGAGACTGGGGAGAGGGAGAGAGAGAGAGAGAGAGACAGGAGAGACAGAGAGATCGAGACTGGGGAGAGGGAGAAAAAGAGAGAAAGAGAGAGAGAGAGAGAGACTGGGGAGAGGGAGAAAGAGAGAGAGAGAGACTGGGGAGAGGGAGAGAGAGAGAGAGAGAGACGGGAGAGGGAGAAAAAGAGAGAAAGAGAGAGTGAGAGAGAGAGACTGGGGAGAGGGAGAAAAAAAGAGAGAGAGAGAGAGAGAGAGAGAGAGAGACTGGGGAGAGGGAGAGAGAGAGAGAGACTGAGACTGACAGAATGACAGAGCTGGGAGAGATTGGGAGAGAGTAGAGAGAAGAGATCAAGAGAGAGGAAGATAGGAACAGAGAGAAGCGGAGAGTGATAGAGTTAGTGAGATTGATAGAGCGAGAGAGAGAGAGGGAGACTGAGGCCCAGAGGAGTGTAAATATGGATTAGCCTGATGTCTGTCTTCATTAAAATTTAAAAGTGACAGAAGACTCTGGTGAATAATTTATTAAACTGTATGTGAGATGATGTTATTTATCGCCCGAATGTCACACGGCATCTTCCCCTTTGTTCTAAACTGATGATTTACATCTTGTTAAACATCTCATGTGTGATGAGTCCTGGAGGCGTGGCCTGGTAAGTCTCTGGCTCTTCTGAGATCCAATCACTGGGAGTGTATTATCTCATAACACACATGATGTCATCACCGTCAGCATCACACAATATGAGCAGGGCCTTGTTCATGAGAATCATATACAAACACACACACACACACATATACATTCACCCACACGCCCAGTCACTCACTCACACACACACACCCACATGCACTCACACACACACACACGCACACACACACACACACCCACATGCACGCACGCACACACACACACACACACACACACACACACGCACACACACACACACCCACACCCACATGCACGCACGCACACACACACACACACACGCACGCACACACACACACACACACACACACACACACACACACACATACACATTCACCCACACGCCCAGTCACTCACTCACACACACACACCCACATGCACTCACACACACACACACACACACACCCACATGCACGCACGCACACACACACACACACACACACACACGCACACACACACACACACCCACATGCACGCACGCACACACCCACATGCACGCACGCACACACACACACACACACACACACGCACACACACACACCCACATGCACGCACATACACACATACCCACATACGCATACACACACATTCACCTACATGCCCAGTCACTCACTCACACACATACACACACACACTAACACAATCACGTAAACCATTTCACACACCACCCCATTTACTCACACACTCCCTCACACATTTAGAAGAACCTCACTGTGTTTTAAAGTGACACTATGTCCTATCTGTACATTAAAAGCACAGGTTCAGAGTCGTTATGACGCTCCACTGGGCTTTAACAGGGAAAACAGAGCCTGAGCGGTTTCTACTCGGGACTCAACCCTGCAGAAACTGCACATGGAAACCAGCTCCGCACTCCCTCCTCACTCCCTCTTCATTTGAGGACTGTTCTGAAAATCAACCAAAAACACCAAACCTCTCCTAGTGTTGCTTTACATTCCACTGAACCCACTGCAGCAACTAGTTTAGTGTTTATTAGTCTCTAAACAACACAGAAACCAGTGAAAGGATTCTGTGAGTGTGAGATTTAATGCAGAGTTATAAAGTGTGTGACCTGCTGCTGATGATACAACTCTACACCAGCCCTGAGGCCTTCAACAGCAGCGAGGCTTCTCCAGGTTCAGCATGCGATGGGTTAAAGAGGATTCCCACTGGTTCTTCACAACCTCTGTGAAATGAAGTGGTCAGGATGTAAACAAAGTACCCGAGAGGAGTTTGATGTGAAGTGCCCCCTTCTGCAAAATTTAACCGGATTTATATCGTTCACAGTGTTTTTGATGGGAACCAGATGTCTGTAGAGTTTATTGCCTGTAAAACTCCTTCACAGAACGTTATTAAACACAAGAAACGGCTATGAATCCGCTGCGTAACGTCGGAGACACCCTTTATGTTACAGTCATCATGAGAGAGTTTGTGGCTTCTAATCCGTTCTTGGTGGAGAGACACGTGCAGGGAGTTTTAAGGCAAAATAGATCCGTTCTTATCATATTTCCCGCTGTTTTACTAACATTCGCATGTCCTATAAACACACATAAAAGCTGTGAGGTTCACAGGTGCAGGAGGAGCGTAAATAAAGTCTATGTACATTGGTGTCGCAGACACAGAGACGTCTGGTTCCTATCAGCTCCAGTGTAAACAACCCTCAGTGTGTTTCCCTACTGTAAATCACTTCATCTGTGATATTGTTTACACCTCATTCTGTGAATTAAGCCGACGTTTCCCTTTGTGTTTCAACAACCACTTCACAATTAGAAGTGCACAACCAATACAATCAGCTGCCTGGACCACGTAGCGACCGCTGGACCCAATCAGAGCCCTCTAATACTTACGAACAAAATAATTCAGTCTGTGGTACACACTAATCACTGTACACTATTTTCTTAAAGAATATTGTTGATGAACAAAGAGCTGCAGGACGCTTGAGTGCCCTGTGTTCCTGTGTTTACTTTACTTCATGCTCAGTTACAACACATGTAAATATGTGCGTGTGTGTGTGTGTGTGTGTGTGTGTGTGTGTGTGTGAGTGACTGGGCGTGTGGGTGAATGTGTGTGTGTGTGTGTTTGTGTGTGTGTGTTAGTGCGTGTGTGTGTGTGTGTGTTCGTGTGTGTGTGTGAGTGTTCGTGTGTGTGTGTGTGTGTGTGTGTGTGTGTCTTCGTGTGTGTCTTCGTGTGTGTGTGTGTGTATGTGTGTGTGTGTGTGCGTGTTCGTGTGTGTGTGTGAGTGTTCGTGTGTGTGTGTGTCTTCGTGTGTGTGTGTGTGTGTGTGTGTGTGTGAGTGTTCGTGTGTGTGTGTGTCTTCGTGTGTGTGTGTGTGTGTGTGTGTGTGTGTGAAGCACATTGTGGGGACCAAATATCTCCAAGAAGATGAAAGGTCTATGTGGTGTTTCACACAGACTGGCTGCTTGTACGAGGCACGATACATGGCAGCCAATCAGATTGAAGGTTATTTACATGTTTGGCTGATTGATTGATTGACTGACCGACTTATTATTGATTATTGGTGGATTGATCGACTGATTAAGTGATTATTGGATTATGTCTGGTTTCTTTTCCCTCAGAAAACTGCTTTCTTCATAAAACAGGCCACGGCTGCTGAGTTGGCTGCGGAGGTTAATGTCTGGTCAGAGGTCAGCACCATTTAGACAAATGGACCTCAGTGGACCTCAGGGGTAAAGCAGAGAAGAATATCAGACATGTGTCTTTTCACTTTGTCTATAAGGAAAACACGTAGCGTGGGGGGCATTTTAAAGGGAAAGCGCTCTATAACAACTCACAAGTGACTGAGTGGAGAGTTAAAAACTCTAGCAGCACAGCTGTGTCTGATCCACGCTAACACACACTAACACACCACCAACCACTGCTCTGTGGGGGTCCTGACCTTTGAAGACCTTTAAAGTATGCAGAGCAAAGGGGGACTACAGTCTGGTTTTGTTGTTTTAATGTTTTGGCTGGTGGCTGTATGAACACAGTCATTAATAGGAAATGTGAAGGAGGCTGAAGCCGAGGTTAAGGCCTTGGTCAGAGGTCAGGTCAGCGCTACAGACCTCTCAGAAAAGATAGGAATACAGACAGTGTGTGTGTGTGTGTGTGTGTGTGTGTACACTGAAGGGGGGGGGGCTGTTTCTTTGGGCTTTTGTGTGTCATTGGTTTAACACAGAGCCCAGACCCCGCCTTGATAAAGAAACGAAGAGTGGGAGAGGTGGAAGGAAAAGAGGGAGGAAAGAAGAGAGTGAGTGAGTGAGAGAGAGAGAGAGAGAGAGAAAAGAAAAGAAAAAAAAAAAAAAATGCAAGCCCACCTCCACCACTCAGACCCCCTCCGACTGAAGCCTCCAAACCGCGGATGAAAACAGAGCCCTCGCATCCCGCCGTGTTCCTCGCCCCGTGGATACAGCAACTTTCTCCAAACCCGCTCAAGACTGAAGCAAGTGCTGTAGAAAGAGAGAGAGGGAAGGAAAAGCGGTGGGAGAGAGAGAATAACCGACCACTAAAGCAGCCTCGTCGGTCGGTTTGGGCTGCGATGCGGTCCTCGCGCTCCTAGAGAAACTCAGCCCTCACAACCCTCCTCGGAAACGGCTCGGCGGCTGAGGTAAGAGCGTCCTTTGCTTCGCGCTGGCGTTGGGTTTCGTTCCCGGAGCTTTGTACCGTGATTTACCGGGGTGTTTTATTTATTTTTTCGTGGCTCGGAGCCTCGACATGGCGCCACGAATCTGCCGAAGAAAGACGAGGACATTTTGTTGCTTTTCTTTTTCTCCCTTTCCCGTGTTTATGTTTTAAGAAGCTCGAGCTTTCCAGACTGTTCCACCTCAGCCTCAGCCTAGCGACACCAGCCTTTTCATTCCGGACTCCCCCCGCCTCCTGAGGAAGCTGGGAATGTTACTAATGTTTTCCTGGTGTTTCCTAACGTCGTGTTCGGACATTAGCTGCTACAATGTTTCCAGAAACGACGTGTGGCTAATCAGGCGGCTTCTCTCAGCCCAGAGGGAAATGTCGAGGGATACGTTGAGTTCTGAGACTGGTTTGTAAACAAAACTGCAGCGTTGGTTCAGTTTAATCCAGTGTACACTCACTGTAGAGGGGTTTAGTCGCCCACCTGCTCTTCCCCAAATTATGCGGGGACCTCCAACTTGAGTTTCACCCTCCCCCCCCCCTTTTTCACAATGGGTTTACTCCACATTTCGGTGTCTACTTTGACCCTGGAGCAAAGTCTGTAAACACCAGGACTGTGGAGGTCCAACACGCTTTTGCTGTGGACAACAGTGGTGCACTGAAAGTGCAAGACACTGACTTTGATACAGTGGGGACCCACCTTGGACAGTGTTTGGGAATCTTTGGGAAGTGCAGATCAGCAAAAAGAACAGCAGCAGCAGAATGTAGACTGGATTAAACTGAATCAACACTGCATTCTGTTTGACAAAACACCATCAGAACATGACATATTCCCTCTGGGCTGAGAGAAGGCACCTGGTTAGACACACGTCGTTTCTGGAAACACTGGACCAGCTAACGTCCGAACACCGAGGAGGAAACTAGTAACATTCCCATCTTCCTCAGGGGGGGGGGGGTCTATAACAGAACAGTGGGTTGTACTAATGGAGCCTTAGTGGCACTTTTATCGAGGAATCTTTGGAGAAGTGTGATTTGTTTTCTTTTTTGGGATTTCAACACCACCTGGATCTTACAGGTGATCTATTCATTGGTAATAATCTATTATTTGTTTTCATACCGGTCCAGTTGGGCCTAACGTCCGTACGGTCTTTAAGATTTCCAAATCCTCTTGGGGTCAAAAGTTCAACGTAGTGTTTATGTACCGCCCTCTTGTTGTCGGACTGTAATAATTTACTCATATCTCACCCTCACAGTGAGGTTTCACATTTCCGTGAGTTGGTGTTGGATGTTTAGCACTTTCTCGATCACCAAAGCGCCCGAGCTGTGATTGTTTTTGGGACGTTAGTGAGTCGTATCGACCGACGCCGTCGTGTAGCATCCACCTGGACAACGCAATGGCAGCCGACCCGCTCCGTTCCCCTTGCCACGCACCAGCTGTTAGGTACGTTCACAGTGACAGCACCGAGGAGGACTTACATGTGGAAGTGAGTACGTTGTATTTAATTATAGACTCTTTGGATATTTTTGGATAAATATTTGGTCACGTTCCAAAGAAAAAGATGTATTTGGAGTTTTAGTTCACAATGTCGTTTCACACAGCAGCTGTCCACATCCGTGAGGAACGGACCAATAGAAACGCTTTAAAAAAATTACCTTGACTTCCACTGAATGTTAAAGTTACTACTTTGGAGGTCCAGGTCTGTTTTTGGACAGTGATGGTATTTGCTTTTGTCAGTGATATCTAATAAAAGCAGTCCCAAAATTTAAGGTTAAAGACCATCCTTTCCTCTCAAAACTGGGTTAATTCACTTCTCCGTGAGTTGGCGTTGACAGATTTAGTTTTAAAGCACTATATATTTTAAGCAGCTCCTAAACGAACGCCCCACATATCCTGGACAAGTGTGTGGTAGGTTCAGCTCCGGCCCCGGCACACACCGTCACGATGAGTTCGTCCGAAACGAGTTGGAGAAGAGCGGATGAGTGAAATGACAAAAGAAAGGAGTCCAGCAGTGGGCCTTTATTAAGAGCGGCGTGGTATGAATAACGTCTCAGCGGTCCGACCCCTCGCTAGCGGCTAATGCGCCGGAGGAGATGATTGGAGAGTTAGATTGATTGATGGGAGCGTGCTGAATGGAGCACAACCTTGGGGAGAGCAGCTTTTGTGTGTTTGAGAGATCACAAAGGAGGGAGGGAGAGGGGGAAGAGGAAGAGAAAGTGCAGGAGGAGAAAGTGAGAGGGAGGGAGCGTAAGAAAAAGAGGGCACAAATGGAGGGAGACATTTGTACGGTGTGCAGTAGCTCACGCGGCTAACTCTCGGTCCGAGTTGCGCTGTAGTGAGACGTATGATTGTTGTTGTTGTTGTTTTCTGTCAGAACTCACCTGTGAACTACACGAGTCTTCTGAGTTTTTTATAAACGATGCTGAGGATGTTCAGATGGTGTTAAAAAAACAAACATATTTATTAATTATAAGCAGTTAATTATGAAATAATGAAATATGAGCCCAGTATATTTTGAGTGTTTTGTTTCTCTTCTCTCTCTCACACAATATATGGGTGTCAAGAAAATCAATATAAACCCAAGTGTTCATAATACTGTAGTTATTAGACGTTGCATTGAGTTATTTGTGTTTTTAAAACGTGTAAATGGCATTATGGGGTGTTTATGGGTCAGTGTCAGTAGTTTGGTGGCTGCGGTAACAGTGCAGATGAAATGCTGCCACATATGAGATGCGTAGTAAAATTAATACTGGGGGAGGGGGAAAGAGGAGAGAGTGTGAGGAGGAGGAGATGGGTCCAGGGGGAGGGGGAGGGTTCTGGGCCGCCCTGGGCTGGGCGATGGTGAGCTACAGATGTGCTCTCGCTCGGACATCTGCGTTTTCTTCTGCCATTGTCAAGGAAACATTTAAGATGGTGGACGCTCAGTGCAACAAAAGAGCCCTTGTCAGAGCAGGCCATTAAGAAGCTCCAGTCACGAGGGCAGCAGAAGTACATTCCTCAAGCATTGTGTGTGTGTGTGTGTGTGTGTGTGTGTGTGTGTGTAGGAAGAATTTCTCTCTTGGGTAGTCAAATATTGTCATTCTCTTTAAATAATTCCTGATTGTTTTGACAGACACAGGTCACAAAGTCATAACTACACTGACTACATACTGCAGGGCTTCATTCATTCATTCTTTCTTTAGTAAATACATGTGTGAAACTTTCAGGGTCAGGGCGGGGGATACAGGACGCTGTGAAACTAGAAGTATTTGTCGTATTTTATTATTTTCTCTCGCATGTATTTAGTAAAAGCACACATCACGACTCCTAAATAACGTGAGGGATTTGTTCCTGAGTCAGCACCGGCACTGATGTTTAATATCGGACGTTATTGCAGGAGATTTTCTGACGTAATAAGAACAAATTTCGTCTTTGGTTCCTTCATGTGCTGCGGTGCCGTTGGGACCCTCTCTGTAGTCGTAGTCACTCCTGCTGACTGAGGTTGCTTTCCGCTCTCGCTTCCCACAGTAGCCGTGGTCTTTCAGGACAATGATGGTCACATGGGGTCCTCCAGTGTCCCCCGCCAGCCTCTGCACTATTTATTAGCTCTCCATCATCACACAGCTTTATTCTGCTTTGGCCTAGGGACCCACCCGCTGTATTCAGTTTCAAAACCCGCTCCCACCGGTGGCTTTTGTGAATGCGAGCGTGGAGAGACCCACCCAGGAGGTGTGACCTTCTGGGGATGTGGCATAGGTGATACGCTCATTAACAGATTTGATATTGATTTGTGTTGTTGGTGCAGAGTTGTTTTTACATTAAAATTGAGTATAAAAACACTACAATGTTCATTTTAGTTTGAATAGTGCTAGAAATGCGGGGCTAATCTGTCAGAAACAGGCAAAATTTAAACATTATATCATTCATTCATTCATTATCTGTAACCCTTATCCAGTTCAGGGTCGCAGTGGGTCCAGAGCCTACCTGGAATTATTGGGTGCAAGGCAGGAACACACCCTGGAGTCCTCCACCAGTCCTTCACAGGGCAACGCAGACACACACTCACACCTACAGACACTTTTGATTCTCCAAACCACCTATCAACATGTGTTTTTGGAGCGTGGGAGGAAACCGGAGGAAACCCACGCAGACACAGGGAGAACACACCACACTCCTCACAGACAGTCACCTGGAGGAAACCCACGCAGACACAGAGAGAACAAATCTCGTAACAAAATAAAATATTTCAATATTTGATAATAGCACATAGTCTTTCTGACAGATTGTAATAACCTGCAGGAAGCATAGGGGGCGATATACATTTCATTGCTAGGATTTATGAAATGGATATAGGCACGAGACTGAAAACAATCCCAGCTGGGCTGATATTGAGTAACAGTGCCGCCTAGTGTGATACCGCATTTTAACCACAGTTTTACGAACACCGTTTATAAGTGAAGAGTAATAAACTCGTTCTACAACTGGACTATGGCCAAGCAGCACATAAGCCTTTCTCTGCGCACCAGCGTGCTGCTTGGTGTAGGTTTATGTTTCCACCGGCAGCTGCTTTACCTCTTGTATTTATACCTTTATAAGGCAGTGTTCAGAGTGGTTTGCGGTTTGGAGGGGCTACCATGGCCCCAGGTGGGGGTGTGAAGGAACAGCATTTTCTCCTCCCACAACATCCACAGCTGGAAAGCACTTGAGAAAGGCGTCTAACCCCTAACTCCTCCCTGGGTGTGTGGGTGTGTGTGTCTAGATTTGTCTGTACTGCTATGTGATGATAATTAAAGCATGTTTCCTTCACACTTCTTTCTTCTTTCGTCTCCTTCTCTTCTCCCGGCTCAACCCAAGTGCGCCCTGGGTCCAGGAAGGGCTTTAAAAAATCCCTGTAAGAATTAAAACAATGTAGGGAGGTTAGCCGAGCGATTCGAGGGGATTGCACAAGCTTGGTCACGTTTCACTCGCCTTGAGAGAGACAGAGAGGGAAGGTAAGGGGGGGGGGTGGGGTGGGTCAATTTGAATGTGTGCTTTTAATTGGTCTCTGTAGACCCTCTCTTACCTCCTCGCACTTATTCGCTCCTTCAGAGAAGAGCGGAGCGCGACGGGGCTGTCTCCTGCAAACGGGAAGCTCCACGCTCATTAGCCGCGGTCGAGAGAGGGACTGGACGGAGGCCGTGGCTAATCGCTGCTGACGCCTCCGCTAAAGAGGGAAGAGAGGGCGTAAACTGGGGGAGACAGGCCGCCCTCAGGTTAGTCTCCTGCTAAACACCAGCCGTGAAAACGAGGGGGAGGGCTTTCGCTGTCATCTGCTGCTGTTCCCGGTTTTTCCTCTCCTTTCTCTTGGTTTTGTATCGTCACTGATAAATAAATATACATCATCTTTTTTCTCAACGCCGTCACAACACTCCTCAGCTGTTCTTCACTCGGTGTCAAATATCAACAAAGGACAGATCAGTCGGAATGATTCGTAATAAATTAATCCTCATTGTGGAGACTCACTCATCTAATCTCCACCGGTCACTGTGTGTGTGTGTGTTTAACATTCCACAGCTGTAACAAGTGCATCTTCAGCTTCACAAGACCTTGTGCTAATCTTGAAATTCCTCTCTCTCTGTTTCTGCTCCAGAGAATTGGACTGTGGAAGGAGGGCTGTCTTAGGGTTGCCAGATTTCAGCCGTGACACACACTGAAATGTTCATTTTTCTACAGTTGTGGTTTTGGTACAAGCTCAGGTTTTTGTGATAGAGAGAAGAGGGTTAGAGCTGAGGACTGAAAGGTTGTTGGTTTGATTCCCACGAGCAGCAGGAAAACTGGGGGCGGTGGGAGTGAAGGAACAGCACTGTCCTCCTCCCTCAACATCCACAGCTAAGGGGCCCTTGAGCAAGGCACCGAACCCACAACTGCTCCCCTGGGTGTGTGTTCACAGCCCCCAGTGCACTAGTGTGTGTGTGTGTGAAGACACATTTCATTTGTCATTGTACAACTTACATTCTCACATTAATCCCACAATGTGAACGTTTACAGTGTTGCAGCAGACGATAAGATAAAGCAGCTTGAGACACGTTTAATGGAAACCAGAAAGTTAATATAAATACAAAATAAATGAGGGGAAAAAAGGAAGAAAATATAAACAATATCACAGTTCAAAACTAATAATTATTTTTATACCAGACAGTATTAATTAGTGTTAAAGTCAGTACAACCCAGTGTAGCTCCAAAAATGAACCTCTGACATTGCTGCTCCAGGTTCAGCACAGAAGAAACTGCACTATGTAATTTTTGGTACCCTACCTCCTCCCCGTCCCCTGTAAAAGTGATTCACACTCTGCGACTGCGGAGTGGCTCGTGTTTTCTGACGTAGGCAGCACACAAACTTGTCAGGGTAGACTTGTTTCACAGTGTGTGGGTTGGTGGGCTCCAGATCCACATGCACTAGGGGTTTCTTTATA
This sequence comes from Hoplias malabaricus, assembly GCF_029633855.1. Taxonomy (NCBI): domain Eukaryota; kingdom Metazoa; phylum Chordata; class Actinopteri; order Characiformes; family Erythrinidae; genus Hoplias; species Hoplias malabaricus. The sequence goes on from NC_089802.1 coordinate 1,667,174, forward strand.
TCAGCTTTAACAGTTGTAAATGTTATTGTGGATCACATGAGAGTGTACAGTAGAGTGAGCAGAGGATCTCAGTGGGGCTCGGTGTAATCAGCATCATCACTGTCACAGTGTGGACTGAGATTTAACACAAATCTGGGCTGGGCATTTAATCAAAAAATGTATAGAAATTGACGTTCAGAACTTCTAAAACGCATAATCTTGTCTATATCGATTATATCAATAACAGGTTTTTTTTCTGTTGTGTCCCCACTGTGTGTTCATGTGCTGTCTCTTTTTAAAACCACACTCCCAGGCTGTAGTCACGTGATTCTGCCCCCTATCTGCCACATGAAGGACAACCTAAACACAGAGGCTGAACGAGCGACTCCAGCATCTCGTACCAAAGAAAAACACAGCGTCTGTGGTTTGAACGTGCTGTGTTCTGACTTTAATTAAGATGAGACTGAACAAAGAAGTCAAATGTAAACACTGAGAAAAAACAGTGCTCAGAAATAAAGAGAGGAACAAGCTCCCAGCGACGTTAGAGAAACTATCCCAGCTTTAACACTGGAGCGTATTTACAGCACACGCCTCGTCACTGAACTGTGAGGGTCACGAATACAACAACAAACTAAACTAATTAATCGTAATCGTGGTAAAATGTACAATTTATCGTGATATTGATTAGCGCTCATGTCGCCCAGCACTGACCAAGACACACAGAGCTCTGCTGTAAGTAAACAGTGGTGTGTAAACAGGGCAAAGAGTCACTTGAGTGGTTTGTTGATGTGCCAGTAGTGAAGTGTGTGTGAGTCCCGTCCTGAGACTGGTGTTCTGCTCTCCAGGGTCCGACGTGGGAAGCTGTGGCGAGTGAGTTAGAGATCACTGAACTAGCTCTAGTTCTGACTCCTGGGTAGTGATCTGGGGCTGTTGTAGTTTGTTGTAGGTCCTGAACACAGGAATCTGATGGAGCCAGTGAAGATGGAGCCTGGAAAAGGTGATTTATTTGGATGGAGGTGTGTTTCTAATCACGAAGGCAGTGGAGGTCACGGCAGGAGAGGAGCGCTGTGGGGTCTGCTGCAGTTTACTTTGTTCTTCGATCAGGGCCTGATTTAATCTGCCGTTCTGATTTTTATCAGAGCTACGCAGGAAAAAGAGGAGAGTAGTGGATGAAGGAAGAAGAGAAAGGGAAGGGGTGAGGAGGATGAGAAAGGGATGAGGAGAACGAGTAATTGTGTGTGTGTGTGCCTCCGGATGTCTCTTTCACGGGAAGAGGCAGAAGGCCGTGTAATCATGTTAGAAAACAGGCCTTCTAATCCAGTAGTAAACCACCCCCCCCTTACAAACACACACACACACACATATGCTGTAAAGAACAGCCCACATACTAAATGCTGCACATTAGATATGAAACAGTCACTGGTTTCATGGTAAAATTCCTGAAGGTCAGTTGAACCTTTTCAAAATTTAAGGAGCATTAAAAACGTACATAGACCATCAACCAAAGCAACAGTCTCCCAGAAGCAGTCATGGCAAGGGGACATCGGGACGGAGAGGGGTTTCAGGACAGGGAGGGGACATTGGGACGGGGAGGGGTGTCGGGACAGGGAGGAGACATCGGGACAGGGAGGAGACATTGGGACGGGGAGGGGTGTCGGGACAGGGAGGAGACATCGGGACGGGGAGGGGTTTCTGGACTGGGAGGGGACATTGAGACGGGGAGGGGTTTCTGGACAGGAAGGGGACATTGGGACGGGGAGGGGTTTCTGGACAGGGAGGAGACATCGGGACAGGGAGGGGTGTCGGGACAGGGAGGAGACATTGGGACGGGGAGGGGTTTCTGGACTGGGAGGGGACATTGGGACGGGGAGGGGTTTCTGGACAGGGAGGGGACATTGGGACGGGGAGGGGTTTCTGGACAGGGAGGAGACATTGGGACGGGGAGGGGTGTCGGGACAGGGAGGAGACATTGGGACGGGGAGGGGTTTCTGGACAGGGAGGAGACATTGGGACGGGGAGGGGTGTCAGGACAGGGAGGAGACATCGGGACGGGGAGGGGTTTCTGGACAGGGAGGGGACATTGGGACAGGGAGGAGATATCGGGACGGGGAGGGGTTTTTGGACAGGGAGGGGACATTGGGAGGGGTTTCTGGACAGGGAGGGGACATTGGGACGGGGAGGGGTGTCGGGACAGGGAGGAGACATTGGGACGGGGAGGGGTTTCTGGACAGGGAGGGGTGTCGGGACAGGGAGGGGAGATTGGGATGGGACGGGGAGGGGAGGGGAGGGGTGTCAGGACAGGGAGGAGACATTGGGACGGGGAGGGGTGTCAGGACGCGGAGGGGTTTCTGGACAGGGAGGGGTCTCGGGACAGGGAGGAGACATTGGGACGGGGAGGAGACATCGGGACAGGGAGGAGACATCGGGACAGGGAGGAGACATTGGGACGGGGAGGGGTGTCAGGACGGGGAGGGGTTTCTGGACGGGGAGGGGTCTCGGGACAGGGAGGGGAGATTGGGACAGGGAGGAGACATTGGGACGGGGAGGGGTTTCGGGACAGGGAGGGGAGATTGGGACAGGGAGGAGACATTGGGACGGGGAGGGGTGTCGGGACAGGGAGGAGACATTGGGACGGGGAGGGGTGTCAGGACGGGGAGGGGTTTCTGGACAGGGAGGGGTCTCGGGACAGGGAGGAGACATTGGGACGGGGAGGGGTGTCGGGACAGGGAGGAGACATCGGGACAGGGAGGAGACATTGGGACGGGGAGGGGTGTCAGGACGGGGAGGGGTGTCGGGACAGGGAGGAGACATCGGGACAGGGAGGAGACATTGGGACGGGGAGGGGAGATTGGGTACCACACTGGAACTCCATTCTTATTCTAACCCTAGCTCCACTCCACTGCTCCGTAAATGGTGCTGTGATTATATTTAAGTGTTAATTTGTGAAAATGTTATGAGATATTTTCCACTTTTAAATGGGACTCGGTAACATTCTGCCATGCCTAAGCTCCACCATTAAATAGTTTACATTCAGGGGAATCCTGATCATTTTGACCAATATAAATATGATATTAATTTTTCATACACTTTCATGTCTACAGCACGTCCCCCAGTGTCTAATGAAACCTGCAGGAGTGTATAATGTGCACCGAGGGTGGAGCTGACGGTTCTGTACCCTGTGTGTATCGTCTTTACGAGTGAGCTCTACACGGCCGAACGTTACCGGAGCCCTGCTCACCCTGGTTTTCATCTTAAATCAGAGTCATTGAGACGTTGTTTCCATTTCAGAAGGCTTTCTGTCGTGATCGCAGACATTACTTTAGATATCAGAATGTTTCTTGGAGGGTGTGATGTCATTTCCTCATATAAACGTCAGTGAGGTCAGGGGGTGATGTTGGACGATTAGTTCTCCACTCCAACTCATCCCAGAGATACCGGATGGAGCTCCATTCCGCCAGGGAAAAGTCCCAGTCTTCTTGGTACGGAGCAGCATGAACACCGGAGTGGGGTATGGAACCCCAGACGAATCCCGTCTGATTCCGGTCTTGAGTGGGAACGTGGACGATGCACTTTTCCATTAATGGGCCCTGGTTTGGTCGGATTACACCTTTTTTAAGCAGGTGTTATTGTTGTCTTGACTTGGTGCAGTCGATAAATGGTGTTCTGTTGCACGCTCTGCTGTGTTTCGGCCTCAATTACCTCACACAATCGGAGCAAGCTTGGTCTTGCCTCGCGGTGGCCTTTCAGTGGTCCACAGGGGCAGGATGCTGTTTACTTTTCCCCTTACAACTTCATACGGCTGCTTATTTAATGCCCATTAATTGACGCTGTGCTGAAAGCAGCTTGTGTAATCCTCAGAGGATTCTCCGAGGTAAATCAGATCTGCTGTAACGTAAAGAGCATCTTGTACTTTTAAAGGGCTGTGTTAGAAAATCTACGTCTCGACTGCTTCTGTAAAAAAGCATCTCTCTTCTCATCTTCAAATCTCATCTCTCATCTTCCATCTCTTCATACATCATATTGTCTCATAGCTCTCATTTGTTATCTCATCTAACAGCATACCTCGTGTCTATTTCTGATCTCATCTCTCATTTAATCTCATCTCTGATCTCAAATCTCATTGCGTGTCTCCTATCTCTAATCTCATATTCCATCTCATATCTCTTTTCTCATATCACTAAACTCTAATGTCTCGTCTCGTTCTCGTTCCTTTCAGAGTGTCTGTGAAGGCCATAGCCAGTGTCCATACTCACCCCCACCTCACAGTATCTATTCTCCTGCGGGTGTTGGTTCCACATGATCGTTCCGTGTCACGTTTTCAGGCTGATCCTGGATGGGTCACATGGGCTGCTCGGCCACTGAACACTACCCACAGGCTCCAGGGGTAGGTCCTGGTGACCCTCTTCCAGACAGGGGAGACACTGTTATTTTCCTTGTCCCTAAGCCCTGGGGCATGTGTCAAGGCCGAAATCTAAAAACACGCAGACTGTGTGACCTCCAGAGAACAGTAAACCAATATAAAGAGATGCTGTGGAGCAGCTGCATATGAGCTGCATTCAGACCCCGCAGTGCCAGGCGTGGGCTCTAGGGCTATAAGGAACAGCCCAGCTGTGTTCTCTGGAGAGAAGGAGATGTGTGGATGGTGTGGTGTAAAACGATGTTGATATGTTGCTGTGATAATGCTGTTGACCTCTGCTGTGGAGACTGATATCTGAGCAGTCAGTAACACGTTTAAACTCTGCTCTCCTTCTCAGGCAGTGTCTCTTTCTCAGAGATAATCTGATCTAGTGCCTCTGCTAATATCCGCTGGTTGAGACGGAGACGCTTGTTGCCGAGCAGACGCATATTTCATTGTGTCTCAAAGGTGACGGCCATTTTCTCCTTCCAGTCCAGCGCCGCTCCACCTTACGTAACGTCTCTGAAACGTTTGTGCAGGAATGGGGGAAGTCAGCTGTGCCAAACTGTGTGGATCTCTCTCTCTCTCTCACTCACACACACACACACACACACTCAGACTCGTGTTCTCTCCTGTTGAGGCTGGACAGATGGTGCCCCGTGTTCCCGGCTCTGTCAGCGTGCCCCTCGCTGAGGAAACGAGTTTGTGAGCTGAACCGTATCTGCAGAAACATCTCCGTTACAGCAGAGGTACAGCACAGTTACACCTTCATCAACATCTCCTCAGCTCCGCAGCATCTGTACTCTCTCCAGCAGGTGAAAGCGCTAAAAGGATCTTCTAAGAAACCAAAAAATGGCGTTTGGCTAACGGTGTGTTCACTGTGTGTAAGATGGGATTCCGTAGTTAGAGCCACGGTCTTTTTGTTTTGTAAAGAATCTTGAATCCTGAAAATGCTCAGTTCTGTTTTAGTGTCTCAGTTCCCTGTAGCTGTATGGACTTGTTCTGTTCCTGTGTTGACAGCCGTGATGCTGCCTGTGTGATCCACACACTCATGTGCATTGACTCATGTCATTTCTGTTGACACTGTTACACATCGCTGTTGTGAGAAATGTGATGCCGCCACAGTAGGCATTGTTCATTTATTTTGTCTGAAATCTAAGCAGATGTGATCCTCACTGAGACGCATCACGTGTCATTACACAGACAAGGTGCTATAACACCTGTAGAGGGCAGCAGTGAGTGTTTGTTTTCTTGAGCTGGAAGAGTGTCACTTTCTGCTGTAACAGCTGTAGAGGGCTGAAGGGTTAGAGTTTAGAGCTGAACTGGTTTTGTATTTAAATCACAGTCTGTAAGAGAGCAGTTTTATCACGTTTTGAATGTGGACATTGAGCGTCAGTTACTGTTGGACCAATCGGAGGCAGTCAAACACCGTTCTGGTGATGAATTAAATGACAGCCTGGTCTTCCGCATTCAGCGCTCAGAATTAAATCCAGATCTTCTTGCTTTTCTTGGTTATAAACATAGTGCTAGACCTTCAGTTATAGGAAATTATTGCAGTAAAGGGGAACAGTGAGTTTATTTATAGTGAGTTTATTTACTTGTCCTTGAAAAGTTAGCGTTTTCCCACCAAAATAACAGGTTACTTTCCTGATTCTTGGAACCTTGGCGCTCTCCAGTGACCCCCCTGTCGACAGGAGGGCCAGGCAGGGTCAAGACACAGCCCCAGAAACACACAAACGGGGCATGTTCCTGTTTTCATTCATTATCTGTAGCTGTTATCCAGTTCAGGGTCGCGGTGGGTCCAGAGCCAACCTGGAATCATTGGGCGCAAGGCAGGAACACACCCTGGAGGGGGCGCCAGTCCTTCACAGGGCAACACACACACTCACACATTCACTCACACACTTTTGAGTCTCCAATTCACCTACCAACGTGTGTTTTTGGAGCGTGTGAGGAAACCGGAGCACCTGGAGGAAACCCACGCAGACACAGGGAGAACACACCACACTCCTCACAGACAGTCACCCGGAGGAAACCCATGCAGACACAGGGAGAACACACCACACTCCTCACAGACAGTCACCCGGAGGAAACCCACGCAGACACAGGGAGAACACACCACATTCCTCACAGACAGTCACCCGGAGGAAACCCACGCAGACACAGAGAGAACACACCACATTCCTCACAGACAGTCACCCGGAGCGGGAATCGAACCCATAACCTCCAGGCCCCTGGAGCTTTGTGACTGTATCACTCTGTGAATGACCGGTCTAGATCCACAGTACAGTGACACTTTATTTGAGGCTCTGAGCTCCTTCTTGAGATCCTTTATCTGGTCACACACAAACTGCAGAGTGTATAACTTTGTTTCCTTGGCTACTGCACTGTTATTCACTGAACCCATTTATTTGGTGGACTGCTGCATGCTGCCACCTACAGCTCAGGAGGAGTATAGCATACAGAGAGGAGTCGTACGTCCTCCGGGTGACTGTCTGTGAGGAGTGTGGTGTGTTCTCCCTGTGTCTGCGTGGGTTTCCTCCGGGTGACTGTCTGTGAGGAGTGTGGTGTGTTCTCTCTGTGTCTGCGTGGGTTTCCTCTGGGTGACTGTCTGTGAGGAGTGTGGTGTGTTCTCCCTGTGTCCGCGTGGGTTTCCTCCGGGTGACTGTCTGTGAGGAGTGTGGTGTGTTTTCCCTGTGTCTGCGTGGGTTTCCTCCGGGTGACTGTCTGTGAGGAGTGTAGTGTGTTCTCTCTGTGTCTGTGTGGGTTTCCTCTGGGTGACTGTCTGTGAGGAGTGTGGTGTGTTCTCTCTGTGTCTGCGTGGGTTTCCTCCGGGTGACTGTCTGTGAGGAGTGTGGTGTGTTCTCTCTGTGTCTGCGGGGGTTTCCTCCGGGTGACTGTCTGTGAGGAGTGTGGTGTGTTCTCTCTGTGTCTGCGGGGGTTTCCTCCGGGTGACTGTCTGTGAGGAGTGTGGTGTGTTCTCTCTGTGTCTGCGGGGGTTTCCTCCGGGTGACTGTCTGTGAGGAGTGTGGTGTGTTCTCTCTGTGTCTGCGTGGGTTTCCTCCGGGTCACTGTCAGTGAGGAGTGTAGTGTGTTCTCCCTGTGTCTGTGTGGGTTTCCTCCGGGTCACTGTCAGTGAGGAGTGTAGTGTGTTCTCCCTGTGTCTGCGTGGGTTTCCTCCGGGTGACCGTCTGTGAGGAGTGTGGTGTGTTCTCTCTGTGTCTGTGTGGGTTTCCTCCGGGTGAGTGTCGTGTGTTCTCCCTGTGTCTGTGTGGGTTTCCTCCGGCTGAATGTTCATGCATCACATCGATGAATCAGATTGTTTGCTGTTTGGGTCGATGCCTCGATACGGATCGATGGGTCGTTACATCCTGAGTAATTATTTATACGGCAAGGTAAAGCCGGGGACAGGGTTAATAACACATTATACAGAAATGTTACAGATATTAGCTGTGTCTCTATCTGTCTGTCATTGTTACCAGACTTTTATCGGACTATATTTATGCCCATGTATCCGTCTGCATATGTTCACTCCTCTGTATGTGTTTGTTTGATTCCAGAGGGCCTCCTGTCTGCAGTAGCCCATGTTTGAAGGGTGTGTGGTGCTGGAGGTCAGTTAAAAAGCAGCAGAGAGAGCAGGTGCCCAGTGTAAATGTGCAGTGAGTCCAGCAGCAGCGGGCAGCGATGAGGGATGTTTATAGCTGTGGCTCCATTAAACTGGCCTTTTTCCCGCTGATGCGTAATGACGGCTACCTGCGAGAGCGCCGGAGCAGCTCTGTGAGGAGGGTCGGCCTCGCGCTAAATTACAGGTCATTTTCATCCAAACGAAGCCTAATTGTGCTCTGCATTACCGAGAGATGTGAGGGGGTGGGGGAGGGGTGTGTGTTCACGGCGGGGCGGGTTTGGTGGAACTTGGCAAGGTGACTGCGGCAGGCTGAAATGATCATCATCTGTTAGTAAATGGCCTGGGCCTGGTGCGGGGGGCATTCTGTCTAATAAATGGTGACGTCCCCCCCACTTTCATCTTCATCCCCAGCTCAAGGCCCTTCCTCTCAGTTACCACACACTGGCCACAGATGTCCACCACAGTCGGGGCCCTCCAGACTCCAAACCCCCATATCGTCCCCACTGTTTCTCCACCGCCCTCAATCTGTTTTTCTCTCTCGTACACAGCTCTTTTTGTGGCCCACTCTTAGAGCAACACACTTTTACCAGCGGCTCTCCTCACTCTGAATGTTCAAGAGTTTGGTAAAATCACCTGTCGTTTACTGAAATATAACACACGGGGAATTAAGAACATGTGTGTGTGTGTGTATACTCGTACACACTCCACATTTGTATTTCCTGCTGCTGTTACCCGGGCGTAGGGTGGGTCTTGGTTGATCGCTCACATTTGGGAACGTCTGGGGGTCATCTGTGTAAATGAGATAATGTTTTTGGACGAAGTACTGCTCTAAAGACCACAGTGTCCTCCCCTCGTTGCAGAGGAAGCTCAGGAGCAAGGGCAGCTGCTGGACAAATGTTTTGGAACAAAAAGCACAGACAATGTGCCATCTGCAGCCGGCGGGGAGCCTCTGTGACACGAGCGCACACCGCTGAGAAAAACCTCGCCGTCATTACTGCAGCACGGCTCTCACACCGGCAGCCATCTTACTGACCACTTCCCTGACCTGATACTCTCCAATCTACCAGGACATGAGGGGGGGGGGGTCTGCTGACAAACTGCAGCTACGACGAAGCAGAGGAAATAATAACGTAAACTTCACTCTGCGGTTCATTAAGAAGAACATGAAGCAGAATGACTCCTGTCTGTTTAAGTATCACTCACCTGAGGGGAATTCATCCTTCGCAAGAGGTCAGAGGAGAAAACTTTTCAGATCACAGCTCTTCACTTCTTTTTCTTCTCATTTGTCTTTTCTCTTTCTTCCTCTTTTTTGTTTATATTTCTCTCTCGAACTTTACTACTGTGTTCTCCATTTAATTTATTATCTCTCTCTCTCTCTCTCTCTCTCTCTCTTTCTCTGATCATGTGGATAAAGTCGACCTGAATGAATGCAACCCCCCCCCCCAACACACACACACACACACACACACACACACACACACAGGAGCTGATGTTTAAAATAGGATCTGTGCTGGTGAAGGGCTGTAATACTGGCGAGCGCAGGGGTGGGTTTGGAGAATGGTGTGTGTGTGTGTGTTGGGGGGGGGGGGGGTAGAGTAAGAAGGCTGTAATTTGGTCTTGAGTGATTTTTCTTCTTATGTAACGCTGGGGATTTGTCTGAAGCCTGTTATTTGGTGTTGGCTCTGGGTCCCTCTCCGCTGCTGACCTTTGGAAAAGGACCAAAGCCTAAATTGTGGATGCGTTTTTTCTTTTTTCTCTCGTCAAACAGAAGAGTGACCTCCCCTCAACCCCCTGCCCCCCCCTCACTCCCCCACTCCTCCAGTTAATGACCTACTAGCTGAGTGTTAGGCTTCTGCTCTCAAATGGAAAATCCATAGTACATCATCATTGTGCTGCTTCTCTTTCAGCCGTAACATTAAAATCACCTCCTTGTTTCTGCTCACGTTAAGCTCCACTGACCACACAGGAGCACTTTGAAGTCATTTTATAGTTAAAGACTGTAGCCCATCTGTTGCTCTGCATACCTTCTTTTACACAAGACTCCGTGCCCTGTGCCATGGTGAGAGTTTATAAATGCGGCCGGTGTCTGCGTCTCTCTGCAGTTACAGCTCCACTGCACTGGGGTTGAATCTCAAATATCTTCCTGTGTCCGTGTAGTGCACAGTGTAATGGGGTTAGTTTTGTAACATAAAAATAAAGTGCACTCTTTAGAGAGTAGAGCACTAATCGGAGTGTAGTTTACATGCGGTGCCAGGAAAGGAACACACACAGCGTCTGCACTGTTTTCCACGTGTTCCACGTGTTCCTGCTCCTCGTAGTGAGTTGTTGTTGATGTTAGAATCAGAATCACTTTATCGGCCATTGTGCTGCACACAGAGGAATCTGTTCTCCGCATTTAGCCCAATCCGTGCAGTGAAACACACTAGTGAACACTAGGGGGCAGTGAGCACACATGACTGGAGCGGTGGGCAGCTCTAGCCACGGCGCTGAGGAGCTGTCGGGGGTTAGGTGCCTTGCTCAAGGGCACTTCAGTCATGACCTGCCGTCTCTGGGGATCGAACCGACAACCTTCTAGTTACAAGACCACCTCCCTAACCACCTGGCCACGTTGATGATGATGATGTAGTTGTTCCCCCCAAAGACATCCACATTTTTCCCTTGTTCCACTTTTTATCCATTCTGTGACGCCCAAGGAAATCTGTCTCTCTCTCTCTCTCTCTCTCTCTCTCCATGAGTTTGCTGCTCTGCAGTCTCAGTCTCTCTGCAGTGTGGAGGAGTTGTTTCTGGACGTCCTCGGTTCAACTTGAACCAGTCACAGTCGGCGGGGTTTTATTTCTGGGTTCGTCTACTCAAGAACTACACATCGCTTAATGGTGTATGGTGCAGAGGCATACATTGGTGTAACTACCTGCTGAAATGTGTTTTTAATTCCCAGTGTAATTTAAAAACCTCTCTTCTGTCTCCTGTAAAGTCAGCAGCTCTGGAGATACGAGGTGCTGCTCTGACAGCGTCGTTATGTGCGTTTACGTTAATTATAAACGCAGGATCTCCGCAGTAATGTAATGCACAGAAACTGACTGGTGAGAGCCATGTTTGAGGCCTGTGTGTGTGTTTAACATTAAGAGGCGCTTGTGCAGATGCAGTTAGAATGAAAAGGCGTGGATTTGCTGTTTGACTCGTTCCCCGTTGTGTGTCGATTGTGTTAGTGTTGCACACACTGGAATGTGTGAGTTTACTGAGTGGTCCATGAGGAGGGTGAAACCTCATCTCACTGTCTACACACACACACACACACACACACACAGTGAAGAATGCGTTCACGTGGAGAGGGGATGTAGGAGATTGTTCAGATGAATGGCGCGAGTGCATCGTTCATTAAGGGGAGATGTGAAGGCAGTGATAATTAACTTGTAGTGGATAATGATTTACGCGGCGCTTGTTAAACGCTAACGGAACGCGCGGCTCCTCTGGCTCCAGCTGTGCTTCTAGTGGTGGGCAAACGGAGGGGCTTTTCTCCTTATTGTGATATTGGCTCGTGCTTTTCTGCTTTTGAGAGCGCATTCAGTTTGTTTAAACACAGTGCAGTGAGACGTTGAATTAAAAGGGGGACATATTATAAACAGTTTGTGTATTCAGAGCCCACCAACCCACACACTGTGAAACAAGACCACCCATTCAGTTTTCTGGGGGCTGCCTAACCTCTGATACTTTAGAATGGCCCCACCCCCTTGCCTGAGTCTGTCCAATCACAGCGCTGGACCCGCGTTTATGTGAGAGCGCAAAGATGAGGTTAAACTCAGCAAAACAGACACAACGAGCGCGGAGAAATAAGAGCACTGAGTAAAAACGGAGAAGAAAGAGAACAGAGTGAAAACGGCTAAAAACCAAAGCTTCTGCTCCTCGCTCCTCACTGCTGTGCGCTCGGGGTCGGGGTGAACAGCGAGCGGCTCATTATCATTTAAAGGTACAGGGGGTGGTTCTGAACAGGGCTGTTTACACAGGGGCTCGTGGAGTTTGGACCAAAGCGGGTCAGAAATGGGTTAAGAACCAGAACTGTGTTCCACTGTGGAGACGAGGAGGTTGAAGTGTGATGGAGATCTCAGACACACCCCTGGTTCTGGCACATGTCCCCTTCTGTGTTAGCACTGAGACGCCCGGGACTCCAAGCTTTAAGAGGGAGGACTCCCAAGCTGTAGCCACCAATACATAGTTTAGAAACACTTTATGCTCCATAGAGTGGGTCTCCTACATGCCTTTAAAGGAACGCTAGGTGAGATTTGGTATTTTGGGTCCTGTGCTCTCTCTAGTTTTAGAGTAATTCATTTTTACAGCACTCCTTTTCTCCTCCTACAGTTACATAGTGCGGTTTCTGCAGTGCTGAGTCCAGCGTAGCAACGACAAAGGCTGGATTCTCCCTGTTGCAGCTCAGTGGAACATCGCAGTGATTTTTTTTAAGCTGGAAATTTAAGTTTAAAAATAGCACCTAGCGTTGCTTTAAAATGTAGGTCTCTGCATAATAGCTGTTTCATAATGAGAGAACGAACCTGAGAGATGACTGTGCTTCTGTTGAGCTTTTTCTTAACAGAGAAAGGGCCAGAAAGAGGGGAGGGTTACACCCGTCGCTCCCTGGGCTCGTGCTCTGAGAAGGTCCTCTGTGAGGCTCTAAGCCGAGCTGCTGCTGCTCTTCTTCCCTGTGAGAGTTTCTGGGAAAGTGTGGGTTTAGGCTTCTCTACCCACCTCTGTGTTTCCGAGGTGTTCCCTGGACCCCGTCTCAGATACAGAGCCTCGGCCTCAGCGCCGCAGCGTTCCCCGCTCCCTCTTTACCTCGAGGAACTGTGTTTGGCAGGTGTTCAGCTGCGTTAATGAATAATGCTCTGTTAGTGTGTGTTGTGTATATGTTTAACTTGTTATGAAAACAGGGAGCCTGCCAAAGAAAAGGAGCGACTGAAAGTCATGAAAACATCTGCAGCATGCTCTCTCTCTATACACACACACACACACACACACGTGCAGCACACACGTCCAAGCGGCTGTATGTGTGGACGCTAGCCCATGAATGGTTTCCATCTTTCTCTCTCTCTCTCTGTCTCGCTCTCTCTCTCTCTCTCTCTCTCTCTCTCTCTCTCTGTGTGTCCATCAGGGGCCACATGTCAGACATGGGTAACGGCATGTTAAATTACCCATAATTCCCCTCTCCTCCTGGACTCGCACCATCTGCTGTCTTCTGTTGACTCCTTGTTGTATTTTTTTTTCTCTCTGAATCCTCCCCCGCGAGAGACAGCTCTCGCCAAGCCGTGGATGCTCTCGCGCCTGCTCCATTTAAAGACTGTTATGTGGCTCCTGACACTGTATCGTACTGTTATCAGGGACTCATTTATTTTTCGTATGTATTTGCCTTATACCTGCGCTGTCTATTCTTCATTATCCCCCTGTTCCTCAGCGTTCAGGACCCCCACAGAGCAGGTGTGATGTGGTGGTGGATCATTCTCAGCGCTGCAGTGACACTGATGTGGTGGTGGTGTGTTAGTGTGTGTTGTGCTGGTGTAGAGTGGATCAGACACAGCAGTGCGGCTGGAGTTTTTAAAGAAGAGTCCACCGACCAAAAACATCTAGCCGACAGCGTCCTGTGTCACTGATGAAGGACTAGAGGACGAGCGACACACACTGTGCAGCGACAGATGAGCTACTGTCTCTGACTCTACATCTACAAGGTGGAGCAACGAGGGAGGAGTGTCTCACAGAGTGGACAGAGAGTGGACACAGGGTTTAAAAACTCCAGCAGCACTGCTGTGTCTGATCCACTCTACACCAGCACCACACACACTCACACACCACCGGGGGGGGCCTGAGGATTCAGGAATGCAGTGGTGGCAGATTGCGAAAACCCAGGGAAAGAGCGCGAGGCCGTGCTGTTCCTTTAACATTCATGAGATGTGCTGAAGAGGGCCATCGCACAGAGCTGAAGCCCCCCCTGCAGCTGTAAGCCTGTGTTTTTTTTTTCTTTTTTTCTCAGGAGGAAGTTGCTGCAGTCAGGTCTCCTTGAGAAGTCTCCTGCAGGATCAGGTTGTTTTTGGGACAGCGACGGCTTTCCGCAGCACATCCGCTCTTTTCTCCGGGCCGCAGCAAAAAAAAAAGAGAGGGAAAGTCTGCAGGTTGCTTCACACGCCGTATTGTCAAGAGCGCTTATGGAGAAACCGCGCTGAAAGCAGAATATTTTAACAAGCACTCGTCTACCTCCAGGAATTTCTGGGGAGAGAAGTAGACGAAAGGAAGAGAGAAAAGAGAGAGAGAGCCTTCCTCTCGCCGGCCGTGAACTCCCCGAGGCTAGAGAACAGAGAGCTTTGCATTTATATTTATTTTTATCTGGATCAGAACAAATCGGGCGCTCGCTGAGGAAGTGGAGCCGGACCACGTTGCTTTGGTAAAAATAACCTTGCCTCAGTATCAATATTCATTCAGGTCTCGCGCAGAGCCACCTTCGCAGAAAACACAAACAGAAAACAAAACAGAAAAGCTCTCCCTTCGTTCCCGCGCCGTCGCGGCCCGAGGAGCCTCGCTCCTGACCTCGGCTTTTTCTGCCGGAGCCGAGCGGGCTCTGATTATGCCGCAGCCGAGTCCCTGCGTAGACGGAAAGATTTGAAATGGAAAACAAGAATTGGCTGCAGTATCAAGAGAGCTGCTTTTCGTTTTCACCCCTTGGTCAGACGCAGCTCTTTCATAACAACGACTGGAGCGCTTTGCCGAGGAATAATGGCTGTGGAACGGTGCTCGAGGCTCGCTTCTCCGAGCGAAGTTTGTCAGTGCGCTCCTTTGTTCGCGCGGTGAGCTCGGCTCTGTACGGGCGCATAATGACTGCGGAGATTGAGGGCAGCGCTAGGCTGGAAAGTGTGGCTTTTTTATTCATTCCTGTCTTACTTATTCATGAGAGGGGGCCGGACTCGTCGGTTCAGGGATGCGTAGTGTGAAGTAGACGCTCTTTCATTAGCGCCGGTTCATTTAAAGTGCAACACGTGAAACCACTTTCTTAAGCAAACAAAGTTTTTTCCTTGTGCTTTCTTTTTTTTTTTTTTTGCGAGAGAAACCTCAGAAGTGCGCGTCTGTGCCGAGGTAACGTCCCTGCGGTTTTCAGAAGACTTTCTCTTTGTTTCTTCGTAAACAAGACAGAGTCCTGTTTCGCTGGGAGAAGCCCATTATCTGGAAGGAAATCTTTTGTAAACATGTGGTTTGTGAGTGTGGCGGGGGAGACGGGGCCCTGCGGAGGGAGGGTTATGGCGTGTGTTATGAGAACCCCGCTTTCACAAAGCTTTAGTGCCGAACAGAACGGGGGTTCCTGGGGGTTTTCCCAGTAACGTGTGGCTGAACTGGGCCCGGTTAAACGTTTACAGCACTGACCCCTCAACTTGACACGGGTCACTGGGCTTTACGCTGGGCCTCTTTAAGAATATTACACTAGGTCATGCTTCAACCTTAAAATTACAGCTTCAGAATGATTGTGACAGCTGTAACAGAGAGAACGGAACGCCTCTGTTGCTGCTACTCCGGGCTCAGCACTGCAGACACGGCACTATGTACCTTTTGGAGAAGGGTTGGAAACCAGACCCTCCCTCCCTGAGTTACATTAGAGAGAGCCCCAGAGGCAAAATCCCCAAATCGTACCCAGTGTTCCTTTAAGGAAGTGGCTCCCTGCATTTTACAAATTAGTTTCAATTTCTTGAACAAAAGAAAAAGACAGTGACAGATCACTTTACAGTGGAATTATTCGTGTTCCTTGCTGTGCCCCCTTCAATAGCTCCACCCCTTTGGGCACCGCTGGCTTAAGCTGTGCTTATAAGAGCCTTTAATACGCTTCTGTGGTGAACGAAAGCCTGGCAGTTCATCACGGCATGTTCGGAGACCGGGGATTGTTGACCACAAACTGGACGCCAAAACCAGGAAGAAACGGAGCACTAGTGGTGCACCTTCGTCCATGTTTATACACAACAGCGTGTCACAGTTTGAGGGCGTAGAGGTCAAGAGCTCTGGCTTTGGAGCTGTAGAGATTCCTCTGAATCCTTTATTGATATAATGTGCTGTGGATGAAGAAACGCCCAGCTTCTTTATTGTTGAAAGTTGAGAAACATTGTTCTTGAACTGTTTCACAGAGTGAACCCCTCCATCTCCAACCACAGCCTTCCATCTTTTCTGTGAATGGGGCTTGTGTGAGCCTCCATCACCTGTTCTCTCTGACTTTCACTGCTCCAGCACAAGACCACAGTACAACAGACAAAACCACAGACACCATAGAAGCCCTAGGTGCGTTTTGAGGTTAAAGGAACACTGTAATATTACAGCTTTAAACCATTGTGATGCTCATCGAGCCTCTGTCTTTGCTACTCTGTGCACAGCACTGCAGAAATTGCGCTATGTAACTCTGAGGAAGAAGTACAATGCTGTAGAAATGACACATAGTGTTCCTTTAAGTTCCTAGTATTGTGTTTACTATTTTGTACAGTTGTTTGTCATTAGAAATAGCCGCCTACAGAAGCAGGTGTACTCCCACGTTAAGTGTGTGTTGCGTACAGGGTGTGTTGTGTATTTTGGGTCGTGCCGCGCTGTAATAAAGTCTTGGCTGATGAGAGTTTGGGGTGAGGGGAAGATTGATTTCTTGTGCTGAAGTTTTGCTGGCTCTCTGGGAGCTCGGACGCCCCGCCGTGTTGTGAAAAGCTGGCAGTCGGACCCATTAGAGGCAGAGCCGGTGGAAGTGGAGGCAGAAAGAGGCGGCTCTGCGGAGAGGCTGAGCTCCAGGGACCGATCCAGAGACTGGAACAAGTGCGAGAAAGAAGGAAGGGATTGTGGCCGGCGAATAATGAGCATTTGAAAAATCTTCCAGACACGAGGGAGTTTGCTTGGGATTTATTAAAAATGGATAAACAGAAAGAGCCATTGCCACATGCTGGATATGTCTAGAGCTGTGCTATTAATTTTCCTGTACGGAGAAACGGTGATTGTGCTGCAAGGGCTGTGGTTTGTTTTAAGCTCGTCGAACGTGTACGATAGGAGGATTTCTCCAGCACTCTCCTACATCTTAAAGGGAACGTATTATAAAAAAATAATAATGTTCACGTTAATGTATAAATCTGGAGCCCACCAACCCACACATTGTGAAACAAGACCCACCCGGTCAGTTCTCTGTGGGCTGCAGTCGCAGAGTGTGAATCACTTTTACAGCACTGTCTTGAAATGAAGGGATGGGAAGGAGGGCAGGTGCCAAAAATTACATAGTGCAGTTTCTGCAGTGCTGAGCCCAGAGGTTTAATTGTCCCTACTGCAGCGCAGGGAAGCATACCAGAGAAAGAAGGAATAAGAGCACTGAGTAAAATCAAGAGAACAGAGCGAAAACGGCTAAAAACCAGAGCTTCTGCTCCTCGCTCCTCACTGCTGTGCGCTCGGGGTCGGGGTGAACAGCGAGCGGCTCATTATCATTTAAAGGAACAGGTGCTGAAAGCGGGCGTTCTGAACAGGGGCTGTTTACACAGGGGGAGAACACTGCTGTGGGTCTTTGAACGGAACTGTGTTCACTGTGGAGAAGAGGGAGAATATGGCACCTTTAAGTTGACTTTGTGTGTTGCTAATAGCCCCTGCGTCTGTCCTCAGCAGCAGTTAGTGACGGGGTCACTCATGGTAGGAATACACTGCCTACAGAGGACCTCCCCATAGGGCGGCATGAGTGGTCTACTGATGTCCAGAAGCCTGTGATCCCTCCTCATCTTGTTTTCACTAGCCACACCAAAGGCATTGTGTTAACAGCAGCCTCTACACAAGCGCAGTGTGTCGGCTCTGTTACCAAAGGCCGCGTGGAGGTCTGTGTGTCTGCGCCGACTCCTGTTGATCAGATTCGCTCAAACGCTGCTCCTCGGTGGTCTTATCTTCTGCTCCGATTACTGCATCTGGGCTCCCCCTCGCACACGTCTATCAGATCTGCACGCCTTGCTGCGTCCGCCGTAGGACACTCCGTATCTGTGGAGGAACCGGAATGGCCGCGGATGCCCAGTTGCGCTTAAGACGAGGCTTGGAGATCGGGAACCGTGAAAGCAGCCGAGCGTTTGAGAGCGTATCGGAGGCGTAATTGAATCCCGACTCGTTGGGGGTGTCTCGAGTAAACGTTAATTTTATGAGCGCCTTAAAAAGCCCCGTGATGAAGTGTTTATCTGTTTGTGATTTGTGTTCGGAGGAGTAAGATGCAGGATGACAGCCGCTGTCTCCAGGGCTTAGTCTCACGGTGCAGTTTCTGTGGTTTGGAGCGCGTAATGAAGGGTTTCGAACATAAGTCGGGCACGGCGTCATCTGTCGCCGCATTCTGATGAGTTCCCATGATGAATATGTATCTTTTAGGCTGAGCGCTCTCAAATAGCACGCAGCAGATTGCCTGAGGAGGTGTCAAACGTTCCCCCGAGGGGTCTTGTTTTGGAGAGATTTGGGTCTGCGCAGGCTGTGCCCTCGAGTCCCGAGAGATGAACCAGTTCTGTCAAACGGGGGGAAAGGCGCTGTCTGTTCGGAGCGGCCTGGACTCGCTCTGAAGGAAAACCTCGCAGCCAGTTTCCGCCACAATTAATCCTCCCAGCTGCCGGGGCTCTTCCAGCGGCTTCTTATTGTTTCTCCTCAGTAATCTACCGCTGGGAAATTGATTTGTTTGTTGGGCGCGCGCAAAGAAGGCTGTTCATGAAAAATGGATAAATGTCATCTTGTCAGCCTCCTGTAACGATGAAGACAAATAAAGAGGCTGGAAAAATCCCAGCTGCGTTTGTCAGGCCGAGCGAGAGACACGGTGAAGACGGGGTGTCCTCTGTCCTCACGCCGCAGAACTGTCTCTAACACCCCTCTCTGGACTTCGTACAGTCGGAGGAGGACAAGCTGAAGCGGTGGAATTGTGTTGGGGGGGGCTCTGACCCTGTAGGACACACTGGTAGCCATTTTGTTAAAATAATGTAGCGGTCTGAATGTTGTCCGTGTATTTGTCTGTGTTTGTGGGTGAACAGGGCCCTATGCGCTAATTCACCCTGACGTTTCCACATCTGGGCCGTGACATAATGAAAGAACCGTGACGTGGAACCTCAGGAAACCCCCTGACACTAGAACTGGACCCGAGCGTTCAGCTGTTCGTTCGTTGGAATTTTTAACCCTGAAGAATCTTGGCTTAGTTTGGCCATGTTCGTTTTTTTTGCCGTGTCCCTCTCCTTTGTGCTCTCTCTCTCCATCTCTCTCTCTCTTCTGTCTCCATCTCTTCCAGCATGTTCTCAGCATGATCAAGTCCTGAGCGTTTATTTTGAGATTCAGATATTTGTGGTATTTATTTATTTGCTTGTTATTCAGTAAACTTTACTGTTCACTCACTCCCCGTGTGCTACGCTTGTAACTGCAGGCTTCCACTAGAGGGCAGACCTGAGGAAGACGTGGGTAATTGCAGATTTGTCTCGGATGCTGTTTTGCCTGCACCGCCCCTTACAGTTCACGCATGTACCGACGCGGGATACGTGAGGCACCCATGACGTGTGCGCAGACGTGCAGCAAGTGTATCTCTACCCTTACACTCTCAAACGCCCCGATTACCTCACCTCTGTGAAGCTCTTGGCGGCTCCGAGGATAGTGAGTGAGTGAGGGGGGGTTCGCTGCACTGCGGGTGCCCACTGAACCGCTTCCAGCCGACGGTCATCTTCTGGTCAGTCTCTGTGTATTCGGGAGAAGTCAGTCCCCATTTTCCTCATCAGGATTCATGAGTGGTTGGCTTAAAGGACTGACGTTGTCCCCCCACCACCTCTCTGTGATCAGGCAGGGACTTGGCCACTTCAGTCAGGTCGTCCTCTGTCCAGTAAAGGGTGCTCTGGTCCAGTGTTCTCGTACCGCTGATACAGGCATTCATCTGAAATCTCTGTCTTCTGTCTTCTACGCGACACGAGGACCAGTGCTAGTTTTAGTAGCTCTTTAAACATGAGATTTTACACATTCCCCCTGGCTCCCCCTCCTCCCTGCGCTCCGGTGTTATTTTGACCAGGCATCCATTACGACCGCGAGCCTCTGCAGCATTTGCATAAAATCAGCCCGGCTGCCTGTCAGTGCAGTTCTCTGTAATTAACCTCTGCCGGCCCGGAGCGCAGGCCTGTTCCAAAGCATTCATTAACCTGTGCCGGAGAGTGGCGGCCATTGTCCTCCTCCCCTCCGCAGCCCCGAAAAACGCCATTCAGCAGCTCCCAGCCTCCCCCAGCCCCCAGCTGCAGGTGAGAGGCGCAGCGCTAGTGCAGATGACTCTGAGCCAAAGGGCTGAGTGCTGCCCCTGAGATGAAGTGGCTCCATATTCACTCTCCGCTGGAGCATCGTTGACCTGATGCAAGGTCAATGGGGGAGGGGTGAGGAGCTTGAAGAGGGGCCAGAAATATCTGCTCTGCTTCCAACTTATTGTCTTTAACCTCTTTAATTAGCCAGGAGCCACACACACACACACACACACTGCATGTGTTCTTTTCCCTTGACCTTCAGCCAGGAGCAGAGGTGCACAGGAGGATGGTATTTGTTTTTGTGAGAAATAACAGTATTTTGGGAGTTTATTGTGGATGTTGTTGAACCAAACGCTTGTTTCATGACAAAGGGAACATGATTAGCCCTGGTTAATTGTACATTATTTGCAATGCCTCTTTAAAACATCTTTTAGTATCATTTTTTAACTGTTTCACTGCTGGTGCTGTGTCCAAATACTGAGAAATTGTGTTTTGTGAAAGTAGCTGTTTACATTCAATAATTAGATATGAGTCTCAGTTATAGTCTCAGATTAGAGCTGAATTAAGACGTACGGCATAGGCCTGTTTTTAACGGACCGGGCAGGGTATGTGTTCTCCCTGTGTCTGTGTGGGTTTCCTCCAGGTTCCCTGCCACAGTCCAAACACAGATGATGTTGATGGATTGGTTGTGTGATACTGAGGACGGGCGAGTGTGGGGGTGGCTGGGCGAGTGTGTGATGCTCTGTGATGGACTGGTACCCTGTCCAGAGTGTGTTTCTGCTGTAAAGCAGCTATGAATGAATCCATTTTGGACAAAAATGACACCCTTTTTGTTCCACAGTGGAACACAGTTCTGGGTTTTATAGAAACCTCTCTGACCTGCTTTAGTCAAAATACCACAAGGATCAAGCCCCACAGCAGTGTTCTCCCCCTGTGTAAACAGCCCTGTTCAGAACGCCCGCTTTCAGCACCTGTTCCTTTAAATGATAATGAGCCGCTCGCTGTTCACCCCGACCCCGAGCGCACAGCAGTGAGGAGCGAGGAGCAGAAGCTCTGGTTTTTAGCCGTTTTCACTCTGTTCTCTTTCTTCTCCGTTTTTACTCAGTGCTCTTATTTCTCCGCGCTCGTTGTGTCTGTTTTGCTGAGTTTAACCTCGTCTTTGCGCTCTCACATAAACACAGGTCCAGCGCTGTGATTGGACAGACTCAGGCGAGGGGGCGGGGCCATTCTAAAGTCTCTGCACTTGACGTCAGAAGCGGAGCAGAATCAGAACGTCTCGTTTTATCCTGTGTTTACTGTGAGGGTGTGGAAAGTGATTCCCTCACACAGCGAGACTCAGCTAAACGGTGCTTTCTGCTGCCTCAGTTGTTGATTTAGTGACTGCTGAGTGATTGAACGAGACGAGAGAGAGAGAGAGTGTGAGCAGCAGTCAGGCCTCGGCGGTCTGTCACTCAGAACAGAGCAGAGGGTCCGGACTAAACGCTCGGCTGGAGACACGGCTCTTTCCGTGGGAACACTTCACTTAAAGGCAGTATCTATAATGCATGATTACTTGGCTGCTGCACTTGGAGCGAGCTGTGGTTTTAATGTCTTTCTGAGAGAAGCCACATTGTGGACCATATGCTGTGTCAAGCTGAACATTATCATATTTTAATAATGTTTATCAAGGCCCGAGGTTAAAAAGGTCTTTTATTTATGTGTGTCACAGGTAGTCGCTTGCTGGTTTGGTGCCTTACCCATAGGCTTTTATCTGGTGACTCTCTCTAATTCGACATGACACCGACACAAGCTCCCGTCATAATCCTGCGTTAGCATCTACCTCGCTACACACTTTATGATGACGGTGTGGGGGGGTCACAGCTTTAAAGATGGCTTTCTCCACCCTTTTCTACAGTGGAGCACAGTTTGGGGTCTTAATGAAACACCTGTGGCCTATTTGTTTATTTGTATCAAAATACAAAAGGGATCAAACCCCACAAAGGCATCCTGAACCTTAGCACCTAATACACCTCTTCTTTTTAAAGCAACAATAGGTATGATTTGGTACTTTTGTTCATGGGCTCCCCCTATGGTTGTAGTATGTAATCAAAGACCCTCCTCCAAATGTTACATAGTGCAGTTTCTGCAGTGCTGAACCCAGAGTAGCAATGACAGAGGCTCTACTCTCCTTTTAAAGCAAAAATAGGTATGATTTGGTACTTTTGTTCATGGGCTCCCCCTGTGGTTGTAGTGTGTAATCAAAGACCCTCCTCCAAATGTTACATAGTGCCGTTTCTGCAGTGCTGAGCCCAGAGTAGCAATGACAGAGGCTTTATTCTTCGTAGGGAACTAAATGCTTCCAAACTTGATGCATATTCTACTGTGCACATCTTTCTTGTCTGAATGTGAACTGCACTGAACTGACCCCATAACATGGTCAACCTCATAAAAATCCCCTAACCTGTGCGTACACACACACACACACACACACACACACACACACACAGAGTAGTGATTAGAGGAGCAGTTGGGGGTTAGGTGCCTTGCTCAATGGTACTTTAGCTTTGGATGTTGAAGGAGGAGACAGCTCTGTTTTGGCCCCTCCCCCCACTCCTATATTTCCAGCTGGTCTCAGGGATGAAACGAATGACCTTTTGGGCCACAGCTGCCCCCTGGATTTAGACCTGAACGTCTTAGTACGGGCCTCAGTGGTCAGTTAGTCACAGGGTGACTCCGGGGCGGTTTGATTAAGGTCCAGCGAGGGAAGGGCAGTAGGGCCGAGTCAGTTTGCCTGAAGCTGGTGTAGATAATCAGGGGGATATAGACGTGACTGGGGTGTGTGTGTGTGTATGTTTCGGACACGCTTAATTGTTGAAAGGATGTGTTGACCGTGTGCACAGTGACTAATGGCCCGAGTTTTTTCACTAATTGAATTCCAGCTCCAAACGTAAACAGCTCCACAGCTACGTTTGAGGCCTGAGCGCAATCCATTTTTCACAGTGACAAATACATTTTTTTCACATCCGTTATCACCACCGAGACCTCAAACACATGGCCTCCGACTGGCCTTCGCTTTCAGCCTCGGCTTCGTTCGATTGAAACGGGCAGATCCAGGCCACCACGCGTTTAAAGTGTTTACAGATTTCACTGCGGTGTGATGCTACACTGTGTGTCTTCAGAAACAGGCTCTCGTCGCTGGTGTTTAAGAAAATGATGTATTATTTACCATCGGATTTCTATACCTCAGCCTCCCGTGGACATAACGCTGCCCGTTTCACTCAGGGGCCACAGGAACAAACAGAGAACTCCTCTGCTCTTCACAAAGTGAACTGTGTCTGTCGTTTGTAGATAATAAAAAGCAAAATGAGAAACTCAGAAATGCATACACAGCCTTACACAAGTCTAATGCTGCTTTTCCACGGCATGGCACCCACACTACTGGACTCCACTGGACCGTACTGGACTCTGCTCTCTGTTTACCACTAACACAGTGTCCACAAAGATCTGGCCACCGCACCGGACCACAGTAACTGGACTTGCTCTGATCGGATCCGACGAAGGCGCGCGACCGAGAGGCGAGACCAGAAGGGGACGTCTCGGCCAGTGATTATTCTCTTTTCTTTTTTTGTTAAATAAATGATGAGCCGTACGCGCTGCTCGTCCTGTCCGGTTTCAGAGGGGGCACCGAGCTTTGATCTCCGAGACCCTTTGAACAGAGAAACGGGGAGAAAGAGATGAGAAAAGGCAGAGAGGGAGAGAAAAGAGTGGGTGTAGCGCTCATAATCGCAGATGTGCCATCCTGAGAAGGGTGGAGGAGAGAGGTGGTGTCATGGCAACAACGAAGGCACTCGCCATAGCAACCGAGGGGGCAGTTCCTCGACAGTGTGTCAGTGTGGGTTGATGAGTGCCATGCAGTGGAAGCCTGTCGTGCGATTAGCCGTGTTAACCCCTTCCAGCGTGGTTGAACTCTTTAAGTGTGGTGTGAAAAAGGAGTGGGGGTGGGGGGTGTTAGCCATGAGTTAGGTCTGAGTTCTCTCACAGGAAGCGCTACGGTGTCTATACAAACGGCCAGCTTTATTTAACAGCTCAACACGCTTGCAGGAGAACGCTAAGTGCCGGATGCTATATCAGTTAGCACCCACAACCACATCCTCTCATCGTACTGAACTCGAACGTACTGAACGTCTGAGGGAGGGCAGGATGTTTTTAGAGATTGCGGTGGATGTAAAGCAGTAAACCCACTAGAGGGCGCTGCTCAGAGTCGAGTATCTCTCTGTAAGTCTTGGCACTGACCCGCCCCCCGGATCTGAACAGAAAGCTCTCGTCCATGACTTAAATGGAACATATTTTACCCCTCGTCTCCACAGTGGAACACTGGTTCTGGTTCTAAACGAAACGTCTGTGACCTGCTTGGGTCCAAACCCCACGAGCCCCGCAGCAGCGTCCCCCCTCTGTGTAAACAGCCCCTGTTCAGAACGGCCGAAGCCCGAGCATCATCAGTCATGTCATGCTTAAGCCGTCTGACTTATCATTTAATGTGGCATTGCTTTCCCTTCCGTCTCGAGGTGCTGCCTTTTCTCATTCCGAGCAGCGCTTCAGGAGCAGTCCCCGACTGGAGCGTGTAGTTAGTGATGCGCTGAAAGTCTCAGATTCGGATAAAAACATGCCAAGTAAATACTTGCCGAGTTTCCACTCCTGGACTCTAATGAGTCCCTGTAGCTACGCTTCTTTTTCCCTCCCCCTCTCCCCCTCATTCTTTTTCCCCCCTAATTTGACATGCTTGGCTAGGGCCGGGGCTCTCGCTCGGCAGATCCCAAATCCTTCATACGACTCCCTAATGAATGAGCGCCGGAGAAAAGTAGAGGACTGAATACAAAAACTTCACCTTGGGTTGCAATTAATCTCCAAAGCATCAGTCAATCATCTCTGTTTACGACAAACAAGCGCCTGGGAAAACGCGGCCCGAGCGCGAGCCCTTGTAGATCAAACCCTGCTTTTAAACCCGGGGTTTACTCGGACCCCGGTGTCAATTAGCACGAGCGTCGAGCGAAGCCCGCCCACGTGATCGCGGCCCAGAGCGGGTCGGTTTCAAGGCTAAAGGGAGACGAACACACTAAGCCACCGAGCCCGTTACTCCTCCGCTGGCTTTAAGCCGAAAGGAAAGGAGCTCCCAGCCGCGAGGGGACGAGGAGCCTGTTTACGAGGGTAATAAATGTCTTCCACCGCTCCACCTGACAGCTGCTGTCCCGTTTGACCCGAGTGTCCATTTATTGGCCCAGCGGTCCACCTGCAGCCCTCGCTAATGGACCCGGCCGGACTCTTCCAGCTTCCCTTGTTTTTTATTGTGCTAAAGAGCAGTAATAAGCTCGGTTTGCAGCCCTTTTGTTTGCTGTCCTCGCGTAATCCATCCACACTGATGTCTCTGGTGTCTCCGAGAGGTTATAAACACACTGTAATTAAAATCCCAACTCAATTAGCTCGTATCCTTGACCTCTGTGGCTGGGTAAAGTCACTCTATCTTGAAAGTAATGTAATTACCACATGGCTGTTCTCCCCCGTACGACTCCGTCCCCTTTATAATCCACAACTCGACTGCGGCTGACTGCTTTATTCACACGCGCAGGGCTCCTCAGGAGAGTGGGGCAGGGTCCTGTTCACATTGGGTACTTCACACAGGGCACTGTACTCTCTCAGTAAGATCCAAACATGTCATTCCAGTTTTTAAAGAAAAAAGCCAAGGTGTTTATTTAGAAACGTTTTACACAGCACACGTGTGGCACGTATATAGTTAGCATCATGGTTTTTATTGTGTATAAGCGTCTGGTCAGAGACATTAATACTGCACCGGCTTCATTTATAACACTCTTATAGACACATATTGATGTGAAGGGAGATGTAGCAGTCAGTAATACAATGAAAACACAGCCCTGGTACAACACCAGAGCGTAACACTCTTCTCTGCCCTGGATATTACCAGTGAAGCACTGAACACCCCCAGAAACTGTTTTAGAAAAAAAAATATGTATCGACTACAAACACAAACGCGTATAAATATGACACGGGTGAAGCGTATCTTTAAAGTACAGTCCACAGACCGGGTACACCTGTCTTTACCATTGAGTGAGAGTGTGTATAATGTGTCGTCCTGGTGTGTGTGTGTGTGTGTGAACACACATGAACCCGATGCAGACCTCTAGGTGGACGTTGTTCTTGGTTGAAAGGGGTGTGTGTGTGTGTGTGTGTGTGTGTGTGTGTGTGTAATGCGTCATCCTTGTGTGTGTGTGTGTGTGTGTGTGTGTGTTGATTAAGTGTTGAATGGAACTGTGTTCTGTGTTGATTTTAAAACCTTGGGCGTCTACAAAAGTGCTATGGAATTGTAACTGTAAGCGGTATTTTGGGTGTATTGTCACTTTAAGACTTCATTGAGTGTAACGTTAAGAAGTCGGTGGAGAGATGTATCCTCTGAGAAACAGTTTTCTCTCTGTGCCTTGTGTTGTATTAGGATCTAAATGAGAGAGAGAGAGAGAGAGAGAGAGGGATACAGAGAGGGAGAGAAAGGGGCAGAGAGATGGAGAGAGAGACAGAAGGTGGGAGAGAGAGGGACAGATACAGACAGAGGGAGAGAGAGGGGCAGAGGGACACGGAGAAAGACGGATACAGAGACAGAGAGTGGGAAAGAGACTTAACACCGTCAAATATGAACCTCTTGGCTTTGTCAATATTAATATTTTTAAATTAACTTTAAAATTGAGGGCAGCGCCCTGTGATTACCGCCATCCGTCGTCATGCTGTAAATAATGTGTATTTAAAATATTGTAAATGTGTTTAAAAATCGTGATGAATATCGATATCGAATTATTGTCCAGCTCTAATCAAAAGTACAGCCGTCCGTCCCCGACCCCACAGGACGATGATGGAGCCACGGATGTGCTCCTGAGCTCCAGAGATACAGTGGAGACTCCTGGCTTCTCACCTTCTCCCCACCCTCCACGCCTCTGAAGTCAGGATCACAGGAATGGTGCGGTGATTAATAATATTAATTGCATCCCTGACATAACAGGCCTTCTTTAAAACAGCATCACGCAGCCCCGTGTGTCTCCCGCTGGCTCGCTCGCCCCCTTCCTGCCCTCCTTTCTGTATTATTAGGGAATTGTGCATTAACCGGAGTCAGCAGTTTTCTCTGCTGCAATCTCATTACATTTACAGGAGAAGGGGATGGAGAGGAACGAACCACAAAAAAAAAAGAATGAATTGGAGGCGTGCGATAGTTAGGACAGGCGCTGGGCGAGGGCGGGATAAATCAGCCCCTCGCGCGACAGCTTTATGTTCCTGGAGAGGCAGAAGTGGTTAAGTTTAATGGAAGGAGATAGAAATGTTGAGTTACTTTATTTTCCTCCTTTACTTAGCCGTAGCACCCGAGCGATACCGTGACCCCCACCTCCCCCCGCTGCCCCCCCACTCCCCCAGACCCTCCAGCCCCTGGACTGTTTAGGGCCGGTTGATATATAGAGTTAATTCCATTCACTTCTGCGACGTAATTGATGCGTTTCATACGTTTAATGTGCGGCGGTGGGAGAGTGGGGAGGAATTGTTAATGCGCTGCCGGGAGATTGCAGGTTCCCTCACTTTCCTCGTCACCCTTTAACCGCGCTCAACCCTGCCCCCTCACTCCTTACTCACTCTCACTCATTTATCCCATCCCCCCACTCTCTCTCTCTCTCGCTCTATCTCTCTCCACTCCTCCCCTTTGTTAATTTGACTAAAGCCAATTTAACTTATGAATTGTATCTTTTCTGCAGACATTTTCCGGAGTAGTCCTTTGTGCTGCGTTTGAAGGAGGCTCAGCATGAATTCCCAGTGAATTCTCCGGAACATTAGCGGCTCTGTTCACACTGAAGCTCACTGTGTACTAGGGGACTGGCAGGATAAAGTCTGGGTAAGGTCTGGTACCGCTGTTATGGAGGTTTGGGTTCACACACACTGCTCCTCATGGTCTGGAATAGTTGTGTGTTTCCGTGTACGTGTGAAAGGGGCTAACGTTAAAGCTAACGGGGCATTTACACTGCTCCAGTGCTGTGGATCCTGTTCGTTTACAATGGGAACTGCTGTCTCCCTCAGCCTCACTCACGCGGTTCACGTGTTAAAGATATCCACTTTTCTGCACTGGGAACAAGGATGTCGAGGATGTAGGGGTGAGTCCCTGTGAAACTCAGGGGAGGTGCACAGTCAGACTTTAAGGGCCTTGTTGTACCTTTGAGGGTCTGTTTACTGTGAATACTTTAGATATTATTGGTTTTTTTTGTAAGTGCAGAGCCAAGGTATTGTTTTAATGAGTTTGGTCCTGGGTTTGTGGCATCAATCCAGGTGTGAGTGACTGTGTGAATGTGTGAGTGACTGGTTAAATGACTGGGTGAGTGTGTGAGTGACTGGATGAGTGTGTGAATGACTGGATACGTGACTGGGTGAGTGTGCAAGAGACTGGATAAGTGACTGGGTGAGTGTGTGAGTGACTGGTTAAATGACTGGGTGAGTGTGCCAGAGACTGGATAAATGACTGGGTGAGTGTGTGAGTGACTGGATGAGTGTGTGAATGACTGGATATGTGACAGGGTGAGTGTGTGAGTGACTGGATGAGTGTGTGAATGACTGGATACGTGACTGGGTGAGTGTGCAAGAGACTGGATAAGTGACTGGGTGAGTGTGTGAGTGACTGGTTAAATGACTGGGTGAGTGTGCCAGAGACTGGATAAATGACTGGGTGAGTGTGCAAGTGACTGGGTGAGTGTACGAGTGACTGGATAAATGACTGGGTGAGTGTGTGAGTGACTGGATGAGTGTGTGAATGACTGGATATGTGACAGGGTGAGTGTGCCAGAGACTGGATAAATGACTGGGTGAGTGTGCGAGTGACTGGGTGAGTGTGTGAGTGACTGGATAAATGACTGGGTGAGTGTGTGAGTGACTGGATAAATGACTGGGTGAGTGTGCGAGTGACTGGGTGAGTGTGTGAGTGACTGGATAAATGACTGGGTGAGTGTGTGAGTGACTGGGCGAGTGTGATTCCCGCTTGGCTCCAGACCCACCACACCCCTGAACAGACTAAAACAGTTACAGAAATGGAATGAATGGATGAATGATTAAACATTTAGTGGTTAATCTGTCTATATTTAGGATGGGGTTGGTATGAGATTTCACTCAGACTTCAGTGCCCTGCTGAACTCAGAGCTTTCACACTGTAATCAGCTGCAGTTAGTTAGAGATCAGCTGGTCTCTCTCTGAAAGGAACAGACCGTGGGACATTCGTCTCCTGAATGTGTCTCAGTCTCAGGTTCTGTCCCTGTGTCAGGTGCCTCCTATAAACCCCCCATTTCACAATCAGCTCAACGGCTCAGTCTCTTCCTGTGGCCCCAGTTCCTCCCCCAGGTCACGACCTTATTCACAGCGGAGGACTCAGGAGCGTGGTTTTAACAGGTAGATGATTCAGTAGCACTTTAAATAAGTCGTTTATAAAAATCTGTTTATTAATGGTTATTAATCAGTTGTTAATACATTAAAAGGCATTAATAATCATTAATAACACACAGATCAGAAGGCCAACAGTGAGCTGTATTTTTGCCAAATAGTGAACCCACATCCATCTACAGTTAAACCTCAGATCTCGCCGAATACTGACCTCACTGCGTGTCCTCCATCGGTCGACATTAACCCCGTCAGCTCCAGCACATACCTGTTATTAACCACCAAGTTTAACCCTTTAATCACCACCAGGGTGTCTTTTTAGTCGCTGATGGTAATGTGCTGTGTCCCTTAACGTGTGAACCGCCCTCAGAGCTTATTCTTCACTGTCTCTGACAATAAACAGGTTGTTAAGCCGTCTATAAGCCTTTATACCTGTAGTCTCTTATTTTAAAGTGGTACTGATGTTTCTAACAGAGTAGGGCCCAGGCCGTTTGTTTCTCTGTGAAGCCAGGAGAGGACAGACCTGCGGACGCTGATGTGGTGAATTGGTTGGACGTGGTGCAGCCGTGGCTTCGCTGTGGAGGAGTTAGAGAGAGAGAGAGAGAGAGAGAGAGAGAGAGAGAGAGTGTCTGCAGTTCCTCGCTGCTGATGGAGTCCCTAAACGCAGAGTTGACCCGAGAACCACAGACAAAACCGCTCTGAAATGTTTCGCGTCCCACGTTTTCCAGCGCCGAGGACCCATTAGAATATGAATGCGCAGTGGTCAGTGTGTGCAAATCTGAAGTGGCAGAGCCATTACCATCACTTGTGCCTTTTGTTCCTCGCGCATCGGAGGAGCCACACGCTACTTCTGCTCGTGTTCGTCCTCCCGTCTCTCTCAGCAGGTCCAATTTGGCTTTTTTTTATTTGGAGAGAGATACAAGCTGAGACATTGTGACATCCCTCGTGGTGCTTGAACTCCAGACTTTTCAGAGGAGGAGGAGGAGGGAGAAAGAAATGAGCAGCTCAGTGCAGCGAGAGCGAAGGGGAGGGAGGAGAGAGAGAGGGGGGAACAGTGGAAAACATTTCCCCTCGGGCTTGGAGCAGAGCTTTAGATTAAAATTGAATCTGTCACCTTGGGTCTACACAGAAGATTTTTTTTTTCCTGCTGAACTCAGAAAGGCTTTGAAGGGTTGCAGGACGCCAGCGCGGTGCTGGAGCTTTTCAGACCCTCGTTTCCTTCCACTCTGAGGTGAATGAGGGGGATTTTTGCGGGAGGAGTGTGCGCACATGTGGGGAGTCGCTCGAACGCGAGGCTGGCTTTGTGTCAGGAGATGTTTTGTGGCGGAGAGGGGGACAGACTTGGTGCTGTGACAGGCCTTTTCACTGCTATAAAAGGCACGTCGACCCAGCGACCCTCAGAGTTGAAACGGAGGCCACCTCCGGCCCTACGGAGACAGAAAGGACCAGAGATACTCAGCTAAACCCTGCTCACAGACGCACATCTCTCTGCAAACAAGTCGGGGAAGTGTTTGCCAGAGAAAACAGTGCGGATCTGTGTTGTTTTGGCTTGTGACAGAGTGAATAGGCAGCGTGTGGAGGGATGTGGGGAGAGAGGGGGTCTCCTCCTGGTCGTAGTCTGTGGGTTTGACCTAAACCCCCGGGCGATTCCAGCGTTTACAGCGGCAGCAGAGTCATCAGGCTTTTCAGAGCCTTTCCTGCCCACGGCCCCGGCCCCATGCTCCGCTCTCCCCCTGCTTCTCTGAAGCCCACTTTGTTCAGGGGCCCGGTGCAGGGGGCTCTGGATGCGGTGCTCTGCTCGTCCAGAAGAACACCCGGTTTCTGACGAGTTTAAAGATCTGATGAGTGCTGTGTTCTAGCAGAACATCACTGGGTTTAGAGAGGATTTCAAATGACTGGCTTAAGCTTCACTCATCCACAGCAAACACAGACACAGCCTCAGAGAGAGGGAGGGGACACGATATGAATGCATTATATTCATTCATTCATTCCATTTTCTGTAACTGCTTCATAGACAGTTTCACACACACGCCTTCTCTCTCTCTCTCTCTCTCTCTCTCTCTCACTTGCCCCCCTCTCTCACACACTCACCCCCTCTCTCTCTCTCACTCACCCCCTCTCTCACACACTCACCC
This sequence comes from Hoplias malabaricus, assembly GCF_029633855.1. NCBI lineage: Eukaryota > Metazoa > Chordata > Actinopteri > Characiformes > Erythrinidae > Hoplias > Hoplias malabaricus. The sequence goes on from NC_089802.1 coordinate 1,698,995, forward strand.
CCTCTCTCTATCTCTCTCACATTCTCTCTTTCTCTCCCTCTAACACTCACTCTCTCTCTCTCTCACACACACACTCACCCCCCCCCCTCGCTCACCCAGTCTTTCTTTCTCTCTCGCTCACACTCACCCAGTCTCTCTCTCTCTCTCTTTCTCTCTCTCTCTCGCTCACACTCACCCAGTCTCACTCACTCACTCACTCTCTCACACTCACCCAGTCTCTCTATCTCCTCCAGGTGACTGTCTGTGAGGAGTGTGGTGTGTTCTCTCTGTGTCTGCGTGGGTTTCCTCTGGGTGACTGTCTGTGAGGAGTGTGGTGTGTTCTCTCTGTGTCTGCGTGGGTTTCCTCTGGGTGACTGTCTGTGAGGAGTGTGGTGTGTTCTCTTTGTGTCGTCAGGTTTGGCAAATGACCGATTGTTGTTAGAGGTTTTGCTCCTGTGTTTCTCTGTGGGCTCCTCAGTGGATTATTCCTCCACAGGACTGCAGTGTTCCTCCAGAACATCTGAATATCCACCATCTCCTCCGTGTCCCTGTCTCCGAAGAACTGCGTTCAGCTGCACGATGCCTAATTGAAAACAAGGGGCCGGAAGTGGAAAGCATTTCTGAAAATGACACCGCGGCTTCTGCGTTTAATCATCTCGGGAAGCGCTGGCGTCCGGAAGTTAATTCTGAGAGTTAATGTATTGTAACTCCTAAAGAGAGCGTAGGGCGACTCTCCCCACGTCCCAGTGATACGTCTTCACCTCTGCAGCAGCCCACCTCCCCCAAACCCGTCCCCTCCCCATCTCTCACGGCTCTTATCCCCTCGCTAATCAATTCACGGAGAGGTGGGTGTTATCAATATAAGTGGCGGCGCTGTCTGGCGGCACGGTAACTCAGCGGGAGTCGGAGGGGTATCGGAGTTTGATCCTGTGCCAAGGTGATGAATAGCTGTTTTTTCTCTTTTGTTGGTGATCAGCACTTTTATTCCGCAGTTAATCCACAAGGCCACGCTCCGCTATGCTGCTGTAATTTTTCACCCCCCCCCCCCCCCCTCGTCCTCCTTGTTGTGTATTGCGTTATGTTTTAAAGGCACTGTTAAAGGAAATGGGCTCTCGTTCCCAGGAAGACTCCCCGTCCGCCTGCGGACACTGATTTAGAGCCGGGGCAGCGATGCCGACCCTGTGAGGACTTCCTCCGGATGGTACCCGTATTTTACCGGCCCCTTCCTGCCCAGTGAAGGGCCACTCTTAACGGCTCTGGCAGGTCTTGAAAGGAGACGTGGGAGAGAATGCAGCCCCGAGCCTTGCTCTCCACACACTGGTCTTCACTGTGATCCCTTCCATACCCAGCCTCTAGGGGGGACAATCTTCTGCTGCTGCTTTTTCTTTTGCGTCTCCCTCTCCTATTGTTTCTGCAGTTTCTTTTTCTTTGGCGTCTATTTCATCTTCATCTGTTGTTCCTTCTTGTTTATTTTCTGCTGCTTCTTCTTCTTCTGACTGGTTTTAAACTCTCTGCCTGTTAACGTCGTCGTCCTGTTCCAGGGGCGTGCTTGTGTCTGTGATAGTAGAGGTGCTGCGTTCCCAGGCAGGACTCGTTCAGTGTTGGGCTCCGTCTGCAGGGGTCGGTTGTTGGGCCTGGTTTATTGTGACGTAAGGAGGGGATGAGCCAGGTTTTAACAGAAACGTCCCCAGTGTTTTTCTGTAACGCGCCTGGAGATGTTTAGTGGTTTGAAGTTGTGGCAGCAGTACGTTAAAGCGCCCACATCTCCATGTTTTGAATAATGCTCAGAAACTTGTAAGATTTGTGCTTAAAGGAGCCCTGCCTGAAAAGGAGGGACCCCAGATGGAAGCGGACCACTAATGGAGGGATTGTTGAGGATCTGGGAAAGGGACCAAGTGAAAGCAGCTTTTCATATGAACAGCTTTTTCCTGGCGTGTGTTGGAGAGAGTGGATCTTGTGCTGGCCGTGTGTGTGTGTGTGTGTGTGTGTGTGTGTGTGTGTGTGTGTGTGTGTGTGTGTGTGTGGTGTAACCTCCTCGCAGCGTAGCTCCAGGCCCCTCGAGATGTGCTCCACATACGAGAGGACCACGTCTGTCCAAGAGTTTCTTCATCCAGCCGTCTCTTGTCTGCGAGACGTGCAGCTTGTGCGGATTTGACGGTGTTGTCTTTGGCGTTTGCGGCGCCCCGGTGCCGCTGGAGTCATCCTTGGACGGATCGCGGACCCTCCGTCAGACTAACGCTCGCTGTCGGTCAGGTAGACAAGCTCGGCTCTGTAGCTCGCCCTCTTCCAGGATCTGGGGCTGAACCGTGGAGGCCGTGTTCCAGGAGCAGAGGAGCCCACTGTCGTCATGTGATGGGGGCGAGCGTGTGACCATTATCCAGTGCTCTTCAGGTTTTTGGAGGAAGGCCCAGTGTTCTCTACAAGCTGTGGAAGTAGAAGGCACTTTAAAACACTCTTGGCTGTGACACGGAGGAGCTGCTGCCAAATCGCGGCTCTGTGAGGGAACGGTCCCTGTCCTTTCTCCGCCGCGTTTCCCGAAAGGTTCACCTGGCACGTTCTGTGCTTCTTTGGCAGGCTCCGCAGATGTTACGCAATCCCCGCTGCACAAGTCCCCGCGGAAACAAGCTTGAATTCGGACCTCGGACGTGGGGTGGCCTGCTTTTCGCTTTAATGGAAAGAGAAATATTTGTCGGACGGACCCCCTGCTGCAGCCTGAGGGCCGCTCTCCGTGTGGAGCACCTCGTAAACAACGCCCTGGAGTTAGGCCTTGCTTTTGAAGGTCGTTTGACTGGAAAGTGGACCTCAAACTACAGGTCAGGGGTCATAGATATAATTTGCTGAGAGGAGGGTGTTTTAATGCAGGCCACTGCGGTTCTGGAGGTTCACGACCACATGATGTGTTGCATATGGACACTTGGCAAAGATGCTGGACCCAGCTCCCTCCACGTTTTTCTTCTCTTAGGAAAGAAAGAGAAAGCTGTGTGTGTGTGTGTGTGTGTGTGTGTGTGTGTGTGTGTGTGGACCTACACGTTGGTGTTTGGTGGGTGGTTTTGTGTGCAGCTGAGGCCCCCCTACACCCCCCCTCCCCCTCCCCCTTTGTGCTGTTCCCTCAGTCCTGGACTTTATCAGCACATTGTTGTGCTTGGCCTGTTCCCAGCCTGGACTGAAATGCAGGGTTCAGTTCTGGGGTGTGTGTGTGTGTGTGTGTGGGCACTGTGGGGAGTGAAGCCACCTCTTTTCTCTCCTGTTTTTTCTCTCCTGGAGCAGGAAGTAGTGAATCATGGCTGGTTTTCCGGTAAAGGCCTGGAGGAACTGGTCTCCAGACTCTAACAGCACAGGCCTGGACCTTCTCTCTCTGCAGACGGGTACAGAACCGCCAGAGATCACTGATCAATATCTCTCTCTCTCTCTCTCACCCTCTCTCTCTTTCTTTGTCTCTCTCTTTTTCTCACTCACTCTCTCTCTTTCTCACTCTCTCTCTTTTTCTCTCTTTCTCACTCTCTCTCTTTTTCTCTCTTTCTCTCTCTCACCCACTCTCTCTCTCCTTTTCTCTCTCTCTCTCACCCTCTCCTTTTCTCTCTCTCTCTCTCTCTCTCTCTCTCACCCTCTCTCCCTCTCTCTCACTCTCTCTCTCTCTCACTCTCTTTTTTGCTCTCTCACTCTTTCTCTGTCTCTCTCTCTCACCCTCTCTCTCTTTCTTTGTCTCTTTATCGCTCTCTCTCTCTGTTTCTCTTTTGCTCTTTCTTTCTTTCTCACTCTTTGTCTCTTTCTTTCTCTCTCTCTCTCTCACCCTCTCTCTCTTTCTTTGTCTCTCTCTTTTTCTCACTCACTCTCTATCTTTTTCTCTCTTTCTCACTCTCTCTCTTTTTCTCTCTTTCTCTCTCTCTCTCTCTCTCTCTCTCTCTCTCTCAGCCTCTCTCCCTCTCTCTCACTCTCTCTCTCCCTCTCTCTCTCTCACTCTCTTTTTTGCTCTCTCACTCTTTCTCTGTCTCTCTCTCTCACCCTCTCTCTCTTTCTTTGTCTCTTTATCGCTCTCTCTCTCTGTTTCTCTTTTGCTCTTTCTTTCTTTCTCACTCTTTGTCTCTCTCTCTCTCTCTCTCTCTCTCTCTGTGTGACACAAGAGAAGCCTGGTGCCTCTAGCGCTGACTGTTCTCCCTCAGTGTGGGACTCTTTCAGGCCGTGTTCTGTAGTGTAATAGTTCCTAATAGCTCTTATTTTTCCTTTAATACGTGCGTACACACACACACACACACACACACACACCATGGCAGTGTCACTGCCGCACTGAGAATGATCCACCACTCATTTAATCGGGGGAAAGGGGGCTGATGAAGTATGCAGAGCGACAGCTGGCCTACAGTCTGTAATTGTAGAACTACACCGTGCTCCTGTGGTCAGTGGAGGAAGATTAAAGTTGTGTGTGTGTAGCGTCTGCAGTGACCTGAGATCAGCGCTCCTGGTCGGCAGCGGCAGTGCAGGAGGCGTGAAGTGTGTAAAGTGCCTTTGGGGGAGTGTAACCGAACACAACTGAGGAGCTGTGTGTGTCTCTAAGGGTCTCGCTGGTGTTGAGTCCTGATCCTGTTCTGCTCTTTCAGTCCGGCGCTGACTGACCGCTAGCTGCTGACCTCGGATACCTGAATCACAAGTGCGTGTGGGTGTGTGTTTGGGCTTAGTGCATATATTCCTGTGTGTGAGGTGTGAGAGAGATGTTTTTGACCAACAAAGATAAGGCATTAATAATAAAGTATTAAAGGGTAGATGGTGGAATCACAATTAAAATAAATCATTTAAAATAAAGAAAAGAAGAACAGAGAAAGAAAAGGGTTAACTGTAAACACAATGATGGTGTGTGGAGAGACCTGTGTGAGACACAGTGAGAGGCAGTGAGACACAGACACATTGACACTGTACCACCTTCTCATCAGGGTCTGGATCACCGCGCCATACACGCTTCCATCTCAGAGCACAGACACAGTTTTATACACACACACACACACCAAGCCATGTCACAGACGTCTCACTAACAGTGACACAGTTCTCCCTCTCCTCCCCCTGTGTAAACAGCCCTGTTCAGAACGCCCGCTCTCAGCACCTGTTCCTTTAAATGATAATGAGCCGCTCGCTGTTCACCCCGACCCCGAGCGCACAGCAGTGAGGAGCGAGGAGCAGAAGCTCTGGTTTTTAGCCGTTTTCACTCTGTTCTCTTTCTTCTCCGTTTTTACTCAGTGCTCTTATTTCTCCGCGCTCGTTGTGTCTGTTCTGCTGAGTTTAACCTCATCTCAGTGCTCTCACATAAACACGGGTCCAGCGCTGTGATTAGACAGACTCAGACGAGGCTACACTGTGAAAGTGTATCGGAGTCAGAAAGGAGGCAGGAAGTGGTCACATCGCGTCCTGATTGCATTGACTTCGCTGTGCCCCGAACGCCAGGAAACGAATAATAGATGGAAATCAGTTTTTGTGCGTCTCACAAACCTGTGGTGTTCCTCTACACAAACACAACTGCTCTCTCTCTCTCTCTCTGTCTCTCTCACACATCTGTGTCTTTTTTCTCCGGTTGTTGTTCTGTTGAATGATAAGCAGCTTATTTTCGGTGTCTGCGCAGACGTTCAGCATCTGAGTTTGTGGAGAATCACAGCGTGCAGGTGGCCTGACCTTTTAAATAATTCACACACACACACACACACACACTCAAACTGTTTTCCTGATCTCTGAAATGATGAGGATCTGAAAAAGCCTCAGATGAGTGAATGAATGTTTTATGGCGGTGTGTATTTGAGCTTAAAGGTCACTGCCAGGTCTCTGTTCCAGCTGCATGCTCTGTGTGTGTGTGTGTGTGTGTGTGTGAGAGAGAGAGAGAGTACATCGCAGTCGAAAGTTTGGGTACACATTATATTTTTATAAATACACCTCCTGAGGTTGGGTGAGGGGTTAAATACCTTTCTTCTCCTTGGGGCTGTTGAAATATTAAAATACAGTCGAGGATGAATTCTGAAATGCACTTCTGTATGAAACCAGTTTGAGTAGATGGTGAAGGCTGTAGAACGTGTCTCTGCGTTTGCTCTGGATGGTACTGATGTTGTTAGCGGTGTCGATGCTAAGACCGTGTCGTATCGTGGCGTGTGTGTGTTACGCGAGTCGTTCCGCCCCACGGCAGTGTCTCGGAGGAGGAGGGGTTTGTTCCGAAGCGGAGTGACTTCAGTCACGTGGAGGTCGTTTAGTTACAAAATATCCACAAACAACCACCTACTGTGACCGGTCCGATAGAGTTTGATGGAATCGTCCAGCCCTAGGGCCTTGTCACTGACTCCTAATCCATGATATGGATGGTGTTGATCGTATCGGGCATCTCTTCAGTTCAGTCTCGCGTGTGGTGTTTCTGAACGGGAAGAACATGAGCAGGAAGTGACTGTTTCTCCCTCTCTCTCTCTCCCCCTCTCTCTCCCTACTTCTCTTTCTCCCTCTCTCTCTCTCTCTCTCCCTCTCTCTCTCCCTACTTCTCTCTCCCTCCCTCCCTCTCTCTCTCTCTCTCTCTCTCTCTCTCTCCTTCTCTCCCTCCCTCCCTCTCTCTCTCTCTCTCTCTCTCTCTCTCTCTCTCTCCCTCCCTCTCTCTCTCTCTCTGTGTGTGTGAATGCCACACAGTTTCCGCTCTGAGAGGTGTGTGTAGAAGCTCATAGAGTAAACCCTCATTGATCTGATGAGGAGAAGCAGGATTGTTTCACTCAGTAAGGGGTTGTGTGATGCTCCTACTCTGAGATACAGTTTTAATCGAGGTGTAGATGAGCACTGTGTTAACCCTTTGGTGTCTAAGAATGCGACGGCGCGTCAAATACGACCATTCACGATGTTTCTATCAATATCTTAGTGATAACACAGCGCAGAAATACAGTTCAAACCCTCTGTGAACTCACAATGAAATGTGTCTTCCACATTTAACCCTTCTCTGCCAGTGAACACACACACACACACACACACACACACACACAGAGCGTCAGGGGCCTTTCAGCCCTAAGCCCTCTGCTCTAACCCTCAGGCCACAGCTGCCCACTCAGTGTTTTACAGTTAAACAGAAAAATACAGAACAGAATAAAGAGGTCGTGATGTAAACAGCAGCTTTGTTTGTTTCTGCAGCAGATAATGAGTGAGAGAGGTAATCAAGAAGGATCTCTCTCTCTCTCACACACACACACACACGTGCGGTAGAAACACAATATATACAAGAGCACACTGATAAAAATGACATCTTTAAGGAGCAGAGGATGTTATTTCTCTGGACACACTCTCACAAACACTGTTTCCAGGCTTCAGATGGATGAGCGAGTGACATGCTGAGAGAGAGAGAGAGTGAAGGTGAAGGACGGAGGGCTGGAGTGTGTGAGAGTTGAGGACAGAAGGAGGCTTTATGAACAGCGCTGAGGTAAAATCAGTTTGTAGAACATGTTCTGAGCAGGTTTTTGAGCTCTAACCTGAAGATGGAGAGCTGTGTCTTCGCTGTGTCTTCACACATTCTCACAGAAATCCACACAGCAGAGTGACCTCAGAACGAAGAGATGTGGCTGTGTGGTGTGTGAGGGTGGGACTCCGCTGGACTCTCAGATAAACGCTGGTCCTGAGTCAGCGCAGTCAACCGGCCGCTGGTCACAACAAATAGTTCAACTTTTCTTTTTGTCATTTTTGCTCTGTTTTCTTCCTGCTCTGGTCTCGTTGTGTGTGTTTTGCATTCGCATAAACACCAGCCCAGCGCTGTGATTGGACAGACTCAGACGAGGGGGCGGAGCTTTTCTAAAGTCTCTGCACGTGACGTCAGAAGTGGAGCAGAATCAGAACAGATCGTTTTAGTCAGTGTTTTCTGACCTGAGCCGAGCACAGAGAACTGACTGTGGGGGAGGGGATTGTTTCACAGTGTGTGGGTTGGTGGGCTACAGATCCATATGTTAAAGAGCACATGGATTTTTTTTTCCATATTTCCCCTTTAAACAATCAAGGTGTGTGTGTGTGTTATTTCTTGGAGAGTAGACGTCACATCCCTCTGCTGGACAGATCCTTACACTGCAGCTGTTTCTCTCACCACTACGTTTTTAACCTTTTAGCTCTTTATTTTGAATATCTTATGAATATGATGTTCATTGGACTCAGATGTGACAGAGCTATCATTAAAAGTGGTGTTGTGACAACCCTGTGTCTCTATGAAAGTATGATGTTTATTATTCTGTTATTACATGGTTTTTACTCCTGTATACATTATATGTCGCCAATTTCCCCCTCCCCCTCCCCCGAGCTTTGTTTTTATGGCCTGTGTGTGTCAGACTTGAGTTGCCCTTGTGTGTGTGTGTGTGTGTGTGTTAGTCAGACTTGAGTTGCCCTTGTGTGTGTGTGTGTGTGTGTGTTAGTCAGACTTGAGTTGCCCTTGTGTGTGTGTGTGTGTGTTAGTCAGACTTGAGTTGCCCTTGTGCTGAGGGTGTAAACGTGTGTGTGTCAGATTTGAGGCGCTAAATATGCACGTGTGTGTGCGCGCATCAGACTCGAGGCCCCAAGTGTGTGTATGTGTGTGTGTGTCAGACTTTAGGTGCTAAGTGTGTGTGTGTGCGTGAGTGTCAGATTCGAGGCTGTGTGTGTGTGTGTGTGTGCATGTATGAGACTTGAGGCGCTATGTGTGTGCGCGTGTGCGCATCAGACCCGAGGCACTAAGGGTGTAGGTGTGTGTGTGTCAGACTCAAGGCACTAAGTGTGTAAATGTGTGTGTCAGACTCGAGGCACTAAG
>NC_089802.1:1712734-1730234 GCF_029633855.1 Hoplias malabaricus
AGAGAGAGAGAGAGAGAGAGATGCTGAAAGGCAAAAGAGACCTAGAGACAGACTGAGAGAGTGAGACGAGGAGCAAGAGAGACCTGTGGAGACGCAGAACACCAACAAGAAACAGGAGGAAGGGGTAAAGGTGATGGACGGCCAGAGAGAGAAAGAGAGAGAGAGAGAGAGCCGTGGAAATGCTGAAAGGCAAGAGAGACCTGTGTGAAATGCAAAACATAAAAAGTAAAAACACATACAGGAAGGAGTGATGGTCATACACCGCCGAGAGAGAGAGAGAGACTTATGCTGAGGCTTGAAGGCAAAAGGGTAGAAAATTGATGGACAGCCAGAGAGAGAGAGAGAGAGAGAGAGTAGGTGGAAAATGTAGCGAAAATGTTCTCCTCCTCTGTGTTTGTGTGTGTCTTGCTTCTGGGGTCGTGGTGTACAGCATGTGATACTCATTTCACACAACAGCACTGTGAAGCTGTGACATGATGGAACACACACACACACACACCGCTACACTGTATCGCCAAAAGTATTCGCTCGTCTGCCTTTGTGCCACATGAATTTGAGTGACATCCCATTCTTTTTTACCGTTCTTCCAGAAGCACATTAGTGAGCTCAGACCCTGATGTTGGACGAGGCCTGGCTCCAAGTCTCCGCTCTAATTCCCCCCAAAGGTGTTCTCTCAGGCTGAGGTCAGTCATGTTCTTCCACACCAAACCCACTCGTCCATGTCTTTACGGACCTTGCTTTGTGCACTGGGGCACAGTCGTGTTGGAACTTTACACGTCCATTCACTCAGCTCCACTGACCTCACAGGAGCACTTTGTAGTTCTACACCTACAGACTGCAGTCCGTCTGTTGGATTTAAAACCTCCAGCGGCGCTGCTGTGTCTGATCCACTTGATGTAACAAGGTGTTTAATCGCCACCTTCACGTAATCTGTGCGTTTCCACCCCTGCGTTGGAAGCTTGGGATGAGATGCAGTCGCAGTGATGGTGCATTTAATGTTGTTTCCGGTTCGTGTCTCTTTTACTCGAGCTGGGTGTCGTCCCACGGTTCCTCTGATGGTTCTGATATGTTGTAGTTTAGATTAGAGTCCCTTTGTCCCCATGCTCCGAGAATCCTGCAGTGATCTTCTCAGGAGAGTCACAAGCATCTGCAGCTGATTCTTCCAGCGCTCCGAATCTCCCCTGTGTCAGAGAGAGAGAGAGAGAGAGAGAGAGAGAGAGAGGGAGAACAGTGAGAGAGAGAGAGAGAGAGAGTGAGAACGGTGAGAGAGGGAGAGGGAGAACACAGAGAGAGAGATAGAGAGAGGAGAGAACAGAGAGAGGGAGAACAGTGAAAGAGGGAGAGAGAGAACAGTCAGAGAAAGAGAGAACAGTGAGAGGGAGAGAGAGAGAACAGTGATAGAGAGTGAGAGAGAGAGAGAGAGAGAGAGAGAGAGAACAGTGAGAGGGAGAGAGAGAGAACAGTGATAGAGAGAGAGAGAGAGAGAACAGTGAGAGAGGAGAAGGATCTGTGTAGCTCTTGCTCCGAAGTGTTTCTGATGCTGTTATATTTTTTAATGCAGCATTTGCATCATTGTCTGTTCACTCTCTATGAAGGGATGGAAGGAGTGGAGAAGTCTAGCCCTTCACCAGTAACACCGTTACTAACAGGACACTCCTTTAGCTGAATGTTTTATACGACTACTGTATTTACATTGAATCATCATTTCTACAAGGGGGGGGGGGGGGGCATTTATATGGATGCACCTTAATAAAATGGGAATGGTTGGTGATATTAACTTCCTGTTTGTGGCACATTAGTATATGGGAGGGGGGGAAACTTTTCAAGATGGGTGGTGACCATGGCGGACATTTTGGATCCAACTTTTGTTTTTTCAGTGGGAAGAGGGTCATGTGACACATCAAACTTATTGGGAATTGGGTAACTTTATTCGTTCATGAGTTATTTACAAGTTTCTGACCACTTATACAATGTGTTCAAAGTGCTGCCCATTGTGTTGATTGTCAATGCAACCCTCTTCTCCCACTCTTCACACACTGATAGCAACACCGCAGGAGAAATGCTGCAGCAGCTGAAAGGAGGTGCTGCACGTCTCGTATCTTCGCAGCAGAGACAATTGCCTTCAGATGACCTCAAAGATAAAAGTCTCAGGGGGTCTGATCGGGAGACCTTGGCCCACGACGACCAATCCACTTTCCAGGAAACTGTTCATCTAGGAATGCTCGTACCTGACACCTCTAATGTGGTGGTGCAGCATCTCGCTGGAAATACTCAGGGAACGTGCCAGCTTCAGTGCATAAAGAGGAAAACACATCATCATGCAGCAATTTCACATCCAGTGGCATTGAGGTTCCCATTGATGAAGAATGGCCCCACTATCTTTGTACCCCATATACCACACCATACCATCAAGACGTGCAGCACCTGAAACTACGGATACTGGAAGCCTGTGCTAGCATTTCTCCTGCGGTGTTGCTATCAGTGTGTGAAGAGTGGGAGAAGAGGGTTGCACTGACAATCAACACAATGGGCAGCACTTTGAACACATTTTATAAGTGGTCAGAAACTTGTAAATAACTCATGAAAGAATAAAGTTACGTTAAAACCAAGCACACCTTTGTTTTTATTGTGCAATTCCCAGTAAGTTTGATGTGTCACATGACCCTCTTCCCATTGAAAAAACAAAAGTTGGATCTAAAATGGCCGACTTCAAAATGGCCACTTGAAAAGTTTCCTCCTCCCATATACTAATGTGCCACAAACAGGAAGTTAACATCACCAACCATTCCCATTTTATTAAGGTGTATCCATATAAATGCCCCCCCCCCCGTACAGTATTTGAAGGGGGCTTTACACATAGAGCAGTGTTTCTCAAAGTGTGGGGTGTGTAGGTGCTGCAGGTGGGGCACAAGGAATCTGAAGAAACGAGCATTTCTTTATTAATGCCTTTCTGTTTCGCCTATAAAACTGACTCAGTAAAAACCACCCACTCACAATGGATTCATTAATAGCCTTTAAACTTAATAAAAGAGCATTAGATAGAGACCAGAAAAACGTAGCTGTCTGGATCCAAAATCTGCTTTTATTCACAAACTTTTGTTTTGAAAATGTGCCACTGAGATTACCTCGTTTTACTCTGAGTCAGACACAGGGTGGGGCTTCTTTCAGCCTTCGTTCAGGCCCCTGTTCAAATATAAAGCTGCTCCAATCATCAGCTTCACCTCCGCTTCACCGTCAGAGTCTGGTTTATAAAGGTAGTGTCGACCCGCTCTGGTCTGAGGTCAGTGACGAGAGCACCACAGAGAACAGACGGATCATTACAGTTCTGAAAGAGGCTGGTATTTAACTGTTAGAGGAAACAGAGGAGGATCTGAGAGTTAGTGAATGTTAATATCAGCTGTGTTCAGGGCGTGAGACAGAGCTCTAAACATGCAGCAGGTTAACGTTAGTCTCTGGCCGTGTTCGTTTAGTGTGGTCTGAATAAATCTGTTGAGGCCTGTGCTCTTCAGATTGTGATTGGTCACTGGGACGTGCTGATGATCCTTATCAGAAAGGTAGATCGCTGTAAGGTTGTTGGCCCGGTGGGCGCTGCAGATGTCCCGCAGAGGGACTTGGCTGGAGCGGACGCCAGCAGATGGCCCTCAGCGGTGGAGCTTTACAGCACCTTCCAGGTAAATGTTGTGAAATGTGGAGAAAGCAAGGCCTGCACATTTCCACCTGGTTGATCTGTGTGTGGGCCGGAGACCGCACTGCTGCGGGGGGCACTTGGAAGGGGCTAGATTTTTGCTGACAGTGTCGTCAGGCCTGGGATAGGGTCCTCGCCGTGACCACACTTGTTTTTCCAGTGCGGCTCATACAGAGGTACAGTGTTTATGTGATTTATAACGGCAGCGTATTGTTCTCCTGTGAGGACAGTAAAGCGGAGACTGTGAATCTGTGGCTTCCACACACTCCACTTTGCAGCGAGCCGAGAGCGACTGTGAATCCTTGTGAATGAAGTGGTGTAGCGCCCCCTCCTGTTGGCTCCTGCCATTTCACATCCACTCTACACACGGTGTCTCTCTTCGGTTTGTGTGTCGATGTTTGGCCGTGTGCTGTGTGGTCTTCCCACGACAACCAGGGGTTGGGAACAAAACTCTGAAATTAACGGGATATTTCAGAGACGTGTCACTGGAGTTTGACGAAGAAAGAGGGGTTTTCTCGAGTGTCTACTCATGCCTTTTTAAATTAAAACCTCACTCTGCAAAAGGAAACCCTCTTTCTTCCCCATAAACACGTGACACAGCGGAAGATACTGCGCAGTGTTCTTGGTGTCACGTGTAAAATAATTGTAGAGTGCGGTTCAGAGTCTGAACAGAGAGGGTGAGCATTTTCATGTTCCAAACCCCAGCGTATGTCTCTCTCGGTGAGGACAGCGAGGGCGTCTGGCTCCTCCTCTCACTGAACAGCCCTGCCGCTGGACCCACAGCCCGAGTAGATCTGGTCTCTCCTTCTGCTGAGCGAAGGGGGTCTACTCCGAGCCGTCTCCGTGACCGAGTGCATGCTACCAGTCCCTCTCTTCAGGCCGTTTCCGTTGGAGGTCATGGATGTGAGCGATGTGTTTACGTGAAAGACGCCTCACCGCACAGACGAGCAGGAATTAAGACGTTAGCGGCGTTCAGACACAGTTAGCCGTGACTATGGAAACCCTTTGGCTTGGTGACAGCGGTGATTAAATCATTACTCTGGCTGATATGAGTTTTGCATAATCGAGCCTGGCTGTGTTAAGGAGTTGAAGGGCTGTTTTATCAGGAGCTGTTAGTTAAAGCCAATCAGAGCGCCCACAGGGAAGGAGCGCCTCCTGCTCAGCGCTGGAGGCTGATGAGCTCCTCCAGCGTTTTTTATCAGCTCGTGTCCAGACAGCTCAGCTCAGCTTTATTTTGGGGAGAGGACTGGACGAGTGGTCATCCATGCCAAACCTAATTCTGAGCCTGGGAGTCCTTCTTCGAGAGGAGAGCTGAGGAAAACACTCCTGCTCAGGCTGTCTGTGTCTGCTGTGCTTAGACCTGGGTGGTGAAAACCAGTCCTGAGATACCATAGCAACAAACATCCCATACCGACCACTAGCAACCACCTGGGATACCATCACAGCAGTGTATCTCTGAGTATTCATGAGAATCTCTGTGTTTGATATGGTATTAGGTTTATGTTGATACAGGGGGCCCTTATGACAGATTGCAGTACACTGCAGGAAGCTTAGGGGGCGATGTGTGATCATTAAGCCTTGACGGATGTACTAGGGGCCAGAACGTAAATGCTGGTGGACGTAAATTTGCAGAAACACACTGCTGTTTAGGGAGAGTCTGAGCTTCTAAACTTTAAAAACGCTGACGATCAAAACCATATTTAACAAAACTGAAACCCTGCCACTTTCATTAAAGCAGCAGTAGGTGGTATTTTCACCTTAAAGTTACAGCTTCAAAGTCATTGTGATGATCCACTGAGCTGTAACAGGGAGAATAGAGCCTCTGTCACTGCTACTCTGGGCACAGCACTGCAGAAACTGCGCTATGTAACTTTTGGAGGAGGGTAGCACTTTCGCATATTTTAGTGTCTAGGGATATTTTTGTTCAGTGTCGTCTTAATTATTGTCAAAACACCGCTAGTCAAACCACAGACTGTGTTTTTTGTTTGGTACGAGTCGCTCGGTTGGCCTCTGTGTTTAGGTTCTCCTCCATGTGACAGATAGGGGGCAGAATCACGTGACTACAGCTTGGTAGTGTGGTATTAAAGGGACAGTACATGAACACACAGTGGGGACATAACAAAAGACAATAGTTTTTGTCAAAGTTCTGAATGTCAATTTCGATTTGATTTCCGCCCCCACGCCCAAAGCACTGACACAGAAAATCTGTCATGTGTGAACGACCACGCCGGAACAACCCCGGACCCGACACTCCAGAGTTTCTCTAGAAATTCGCCACAGTTTGTGTGTGAAAGAGACATGGGTCTCTCACACAGTGCCCCAGCCTCGGGAAGCCAGAGCCAGTCTGTCAGATCGTTTAGCACTGCAGCTAATGCAGCACCGCTAAAGAGTTCAGCGCATTGGAGAGAATGCAAACTGCACAGATCTGTCACACAGGTGCCCACGCTATAGCCCCAGGAGCAGCGGGTTATAAATATTAACTCCTTTGTAGCACTGTTTAGATAAACAGACGTACTATAGATTCCAACAATGAACAGGAAACACAGACGTGGAGCTGCTGGGAGAGGCGTCTGAGTGCAGGAAAACCAAACATTAATTAAAACAAAACTAATTATGGAAGTTACTGAGTGTTGAATGCGATCTGTGTTTGAAATAAATCTGTTAAAGTCCCTGATTTAACTCTCTCCTGTTGTGACTGAGGATTTATTTCTAAAACACTCCCAGCTACTCGTTCTCTTTCCTCTCACTTCTCCTCTGAGCCGCTGCAGGGCTGTGCTCTCTCCATCCTCCACCTCCACCCTTCTCCCTCACTCCCTTTTTGTCTCTTCGTCTCCTCGTCCTACTCTTCCCACTCTCCAAGAGCGCTGTGCCTCTGCCTCACCCTTCTGTTGTCCCATCTGTGTTTCAGCGCGGGCCACTGGCCGGGCGACGCCAGGCACACTTCACATGAGGAGGGGGGGGAGTGGGGGAGGGCCGGGGGAAAGGAAAACACACCATGAAACCAACCGCGCTCCAAAAACTCATCCAACTATGAGATCAGACTCTGGGCAGCTCCAGAACCGAGAGTCAAACCCGAGGTGGAAATTCAGTCTCGATTTATACAGTCTCTAGTAACACATTAATAGCATGTTATAACTGCAGCTGTGTAATTAGAATAGTAATACAGATGTGTAATTATAAACACAGGCGTTTAATAGTAATGTAATTACAGGTGTATTAGTAATGTATCCATGTGTGGTAATGTAATTACAGGTGTGTAATTGTTACTACAGGTGTATTAGTAGTGTATTTACATGCGTGGTAATGTAATTACAGGTGTGTAATAGTAATGTAACTACAGGTGTATTAGTAGTGTATCCACTGTGTGGTAATGTAATTACAGGTGTGTAATAGTAATGTAACTATAGGTGTATTACTAGTGTATCTACAGGTGTGTAATTATTACTACAGGTGTGTAGTAGTACTGTAACTACAGGTGTATTAGTAGTGTTTCCACTTGTGTGGTAATGTAATTACAGGTGTATTAGTAGTGTATTTACATGTGTGGTAATGTAATTACAGGTGTGTAATAGTAATGTAACTACAGCTGTTATAATAATGTGATTATTGGTGTATGATAGTAATGGAGCTACAGGTGTTAGTAGTATAACTACCTGTGTGTAATAATAAGTTAAATATGGGTGTGTAGTAATAATGTAATCACCATTATGTGACAGTGTAACTACAGGTGTGTCATTACAGTGTAAATACCTTTGATGGTCATTTTTATACTGAGTTACAGTGGCGCAGCTGGTTGCTTTTAAGCCAGGTTTTCAAGAGCTTGCCGTTCTGCAGGTGGGAGTACACTGCTGCAGTGTTGGATCCTTGTGGTATTTTAACAGCAGAAGCTTTTAACACCCAGAACTGTGCAGAATGGTGGAAAAGTGGGGAGAATGTTGTGTTATGTGGTGTTTTGCTTTTTCTCTGTTCACCTCTGTGTTCATAAACAGAGCTCAGGGAAATCGCTAACGCTTTGTTTCGAGGAACGGCTCTTTTTCAAGACAATGAAGTCTTGTTTTAGACAGTGGAGAAAACAGCCGTGGCTTTTGGCGGAGGTACAGGAGCTCGTCAGCACAGAATTGGCTACGTGTCTGTGTCTCTCTCTCTCTCCCTCTCTCTCTCTCCAAGGACTCTGCTTGTAAAAAAAAAGGCCCAGAGGCTTGTTAAAACTTTTTAATATCGTGTACAATCAGTAATTGACTGTGATTTTCAAGTTCCTGTTCTTGGACTTTAATTTACTGAGTTCTATGAAAGTTTAATTGCCCACCCGTTCTTCAGCGGAGGCCTAAATCATTCCCCCGTTACCCCCCGCTCCCTCGGCCGCTCTGTTTGCCAAGCAGCGCCAGAAGCATCCCGTGCCCTAGAAACGTGTCCCAATTCATTGTTGAGCAACAGCATTGTGGGTATTGTTCTCGGGCCTCCTCCGTCCGAGCGCGTTTTGGGCCGGAAGCCGCGGACGCCTCCACGGAGGAGCCTGGAGTAACGAGCTCTTTAGCCAAGGCTGCTCTCGGAACGCACTCCTTTAGATCTGTGTTCTCTGGAACGGAAGAGGACGAGAGGAGTTGCTGTTGAGTCAGAGCTCTGAGAAGGAGAGGTGCTTGTTCTGTTCCTGCCGGTGGTAACTAAGCAGATGGGTTGGCAAGTGCATGTCAGAGAAGAAGGATTTGCATTCCTCTGTCGGTGCTCTTTGTTTCCCCGCGGTTGGCGCCTCTCTCTCTCCGAGATCCGACCTGAAACGTGGTGTTAATATTTCGACAGCACGCGCGGATGAGAGACGACCTCTGCCAGAGCTTATTAAAAATGGTGATTGTTTCTGGTTGCCGGGGAGAAGTGCCGTGCCGTAATTAATGCTGCGTTTTTACAGCCGACGAACGGCGTGAGGCAGCGAAGCCAAACCAAGACCACAGCGGCGAATCAAAGACGATGTTTATCATCGTATTCAATTCCATCATCATTTTTCTGAGGTTCTGAGCATGTTTTCAGCGCTTAACCTTTGATCATCTGCAAGATAAATAACAAAGAAAGGGGTGGGAGCTTAGCCTCAGTAAGAGACGGGAGCTTTAAAGCATCAATAACACAGTCACTAACTTTTTTTTTAATGGCCTTTGTCTCTGTAACAGTCAGAAAACGTGCTGTTTCTTTAAGACGTGCTCTGTTTGGAAAGGGAGAGGTCGGGCGGTAAATCGGTGAAGACCTCGGCCTCTGCTCTTGTTTTCACTTGTGTCTGTGAGTAACGCAGGTTCAGGACTGGTTCTGATTTTGTTCTAGACCTGAACTCTGCTCAATTTTGATAGGAACCTAGGCTTCGTCCTCAGCAGGGGGCGGATCCAGCGTTGCCGTAGCAGAAATCAGTGCACCCCTGTCGTCTGGGTCCCTGTACCTTTTGGCTTCTGCGTTGGAAAGTGACAAATGGGACACAGGAAATGACTCTTTATGCAATTTTTAATTCAAAAAAGTAAATAAAATTTTTCTCCATTTTCCCCAGGACAGAGTCAGGACAGAGTCATGGTTTATCCACTGTTTACAGTGGGGTAAGATCCGAGTGAGGTACGATACACGCGTGGAAATAATGCAGAGTTCTGTCTAAGTCCATGTTAAAAATGAATATTTCAGAGTGCTGTTGCAGAGCTGTGTTTGTGTGAATTTCCAGAGAAACTCCGGAGTATCGGGTCTGGAGATGAACCGGAGCGATCTTTCACAAATGCAGCGCACAGCGGGATATGTTCCGCGAGAGATGTGCTCTTGCAGTGGGAAATGGAACACGTGCTTTAGACGTGGGGGCAGAGCCTGTGCAGTGCGTTCAGGATAAATCCCGGAATATTTCACCACTCTGTTCTCACGTGCGCTGACTCTGACTTCACTCTGTGTCTTTACCAGGGCACGAGGATATAGTCCGAGTAATGTCCGGGACGACTGTTACCTGTTCACACACAGTTCACACTCTTTCTCTTTTATTACCCTCAGACACACACACACACACACATCCTTAATAGTGAATCTATAGGAACGGAACACAAAGCCACGGTGTTCCTGAATGGCCTGTCGGTGTCTGGGAGGAGAAATGCGGACGGTATTAACTCCACTCTGCTGCTGAACGTTGTGTCTGTAACCGAACACACAGATTTTAAACTGGAAAGTCTGCACTTTGGGGTCAGATATCAACAAATAAGCTCCTACAGTGAAGAGTTACCAGACGGCGATAGACTGCCATTTCCCTGTGGCCTGTGAAGTGTAAGAGCCCCCCCACGGACCCCGCGGACCGCACTCGTGCGTCTGGCCTGTATCTTCTGAGCCGCGGCGAGGCTAGGTTTCCACGTTGTTGTTGTGGTTTTCATCTTTTGTTCTTTTCAAGTCCTGTGACTCATGAAGAAAACGGGAGCGGCCTGTCGCCAGACGTCCCTCGCGGCGGCCGGCTGTGAACTGTTTAATGTGTCACCGCCGAGTGACCAGTCGCTTCCGATAATGGACGCAGAGAGAAGAATGTCTGCGAGAGGGCGGAAAATAACAAGGGGCCGAGAGGGAACTGCAGGCCGCGTCTCTGTGCTGTGTCTCGCTCAGGCTTTATGTTGTTATTTTTATTATTTATTTCTTTTCCAGAGAGAGAGACCCTCTCAGCCCACTCAGAGCCACTGCCTCCTGCATTAGTCACTGACACGTCTTCAGCACTGTTTAAAGCGAGCACTACAAAAGACTACAAGCTCCCTGTCTCATCTCCCATCAGCTTCATAACCCCCCCCAAAAATATGAGGCTGATCCACTGAGAATGGACTTGGTTTATTCAGAGAGTTTAAGATCAGTTCTGACTCTTAATGAAACACCTGTGTCTTGCTTTGGTCAAGGCCTGTTCCTTTAAATGATAATGAGCCGCTCGCTGTTCACCCCGACCCCGAGCGCACAGCAGTGAGGAGCGAGGAGCAGAAGCTCTGGTTTGTAGCCGTTTTCACTCGGTTCTCTCTCTTCTCCATTCTTGTTTTCTCCGTTTTTACTCGGTTCTCTTATTTCTCCACGCTCCTCACATGAGCGCAGGTCCTGCGCTGTGATTGGACAGACTCAGACGAGGGGGCGGGGTGATTCTAAAGTCTCTGCAAAAGTAAAAGAGAACGGAGAGCGTGTGAACAGCGAGCGGCTCATTATCATTTAAAGGAAGCGGGCGTTCTGAACAGGGCTGTTGCTAGGCAGAGAGAACGCTGCTGTGCGGTTTGATCCTTGTGGTGTTTTGACCAAGGCAGGTCAAAGATGCTCCACAAACTTTTCGAAAAGGGGGAGGGAGGATGTGTCTCTTTAAGATGATCCTGTGTAAATTCAATAGCGATTATTGATCCTCTCTCTCAGCAGCTGCACAATCCCACTCCACCATAAAGTAAAGCCTTCTCTTCCTCCTTCTGTTCAGTCACCGCTCTCTCCATCCTCCAGCCCTTTGAGCGGCTCACGTCTGTACGTCTCCCACGAGAGGCTGGTGTCTCTGTTTTCACTGTCGTCTTTAACACCTCGTATTCTTTCGTCCTGAATAACGTTCTTGACCTGTTTGACTGAACGTGGTGGGGTCCTTCGTCACGACCTGCCGCTCCTGAAGTGTTCGCTGCTTCAGAGTTCCACAGCGTGTCCTTGATTCAAAACAAAGCACTGTCTCAGTTTTGTGATTAGACTTTTTCAGGCTGTGAGTTGTGTTCAATTAATAAAGTCGACTCAAAGCAAGATTTCGGTTGAAAGCTTTAGAAAAAAAGGGTTTTGATTTGAGCGAAAATAACAGAGACGTAGAAATAAATAAGGCTTTTGTTCAACATCTGATTCCAAACAGACTGCGACTGTATGGAATGTTTATAAGAACTTTGTGTGTGTGTGTGAGACTGTTTGTGTGTGTGTGAGAGACTGTGTGTGTGTGTGCGTGTGTGAGACTCTGTGTGTGAGTTTGTGTGTGTGTGTGTGTGTGAGAGAGACTGTGTGTGTGTATGTGTGTGTTAGTGAGAGAGAGACTGTGTGTGTGTGTGAGAATGTGAGAGTGTGTCCAAAAGTGTGTGAGACTGAGTGTGTGAGAGACTGTGAGTTTGTGTCCACACGTGTGTGTGTGTGTGTGTGTGTGTGAGAGAGACTGTGAGAGTGTGTCCACAATTGTCTGTGTGAGAGTGTTTACAAGTGTGTGTGAGAGAGACTGTCCGCAGTGGTGTGTGTGTGTGAGTGACTGGGTGAGTGTGTGATGTTCTGTGATAGACTGGGTGTTGTATACAGTGTGTTCCTACCTTGTACTCAGTGATTCCAGGCAGGATCTGGACCCACCCTGAGTACGATGAAGCGGTTACAGTGAATGAGTGAGTGAATGATAGATATAGCACCGTGAGTATCTGTGTGCCCTGCTTCCTCTCAGACTGGCTGTTGCCGAATGCTGTTCCCTGACCGCCTCCCTGCGGCCCTCGAAAACCCTTCAGTCACAGGGTGGCCTTGACTACGGGCCGCGGATCAGATCGACCGATGGCAGCCTGACGTCACCAGAGCAGGCCTCGCGGGGCGAGGGACGCTGGCCTGTGTCTCTCTCTCTGGTTCAGGTGGTGTCGCAGGAGGAGGTGGAGTTAAGCAGGTTTTATTTGGACTAATCCTTGGAGGCAGTGGCCAGGGCGAGTAAAATGGCCTCACCAGAGGAAGAGATAAACCCCACTGGATTAGCGTGAGCCCTCCTCCGGGCCCTTCACTGTAACTGTGGAAGTTTCCTCACGACACACATGTGAGAAGCGTGAGTGCTAGTCCCTGTCGAGTAGAGTGTCCTGTAAGGTGCGTGTTGTGTTTTTGTTGTTTGTATTGTGTGTTACGGCGTGCTTGTGACTGTGTGTTGTGTCTTGTCCCATGTTGCCACCCTCCCTCGCATTGTTTCCAGGGCTGAATAATTTAGGGACTGCCTGCCAATATTTGGCCACATGATAGCACTGCCTGGGGGAGGGTAGTAAAACAAAATGCCTGCTGGAGATCAGGTGAAATGATGCCTTATACTGCACCCCCTTTTTTTTCTTCACCTGCTTCTTTGAAGCGAAACAGGAGAGGTGAAATACAAGCCTTGCTCTTTTTTTCTTTCTTTCCACACCTCACCAACTCCTTTGTTTTGCCTCCTGCTCGTCAGTCGCGTAGTGCCCTTGCAGTCTTTCTCTTGGCAGGATCGAATCGGGATGGATTGAGGGGTCGTCGGACAAAGCGGACAATTTTGTCACGATTGCGGGGCGAAGGAACTCGGTCTCCTTTGGGAGCGACGGCGAGCTGTGGTTCGATCCTCTCCTGCCGCCCTGCTCACTGCTGAACCCCGAGATCGGACCCGAGCAGGAACGGGTAGCTCTCGTCTTCCCCGGCCACTTCTACAGCGTCTGCGACCCCGGTCTTTCCCTGAGGGCCAACCCTGTTCCAGACTTGAGCGACCACTACCTCGGGCAAGTCATGGCTGTCAGGGGCACCGTCCCTCCTCCGGATTACTACCCGTTTGACACTGCCTTATCTGCCCAGCCTCCTGAAGATCTGCAGGGCTTTTATAGAGGCAGCCAGCACCTTCTCAGCAGATCAGGCTCGCATTATGGGCTGGCTGCAGGAGGGGTCAGATCTGTGTGGGATCAAGGGCAAGCTAGAGCTCCAGCTCCTGCCCCTGCTCCTACGCCTGCCCCTGCTCCACCGCCCCCACCTCCTCCTCCGCCTCCTCCTCCCCCTCCACCTCCCCCTCCCACGGCTCATGAGATGAGCCGTTTGTATAGGGATTCACTAGCGGTCAAGATGATCCCAGACGGTCAGCGTATTCGCAGCAGGGCTGCCTCTCCGTCTTGTTTCGGGATCGAGTCTGCAGCTTCGAGGTTTGTGGCTGATCAGGCCTCTCTAGCTGGGCATTCGGCTTACGGCGACATCGTCAACGGCCTCCCCCTGGACCCCTGCCAGCCCCCTTCCACCTGCATAGTGGTGGATCCTACCGAGGGAAGCATACCCCGAGGTATGTCTGCTTACGGTACTGTGCCCGCTTCAAGGTTGGCCTACGATCCCGCTTATGATGCCAGCACCACAATGGTCCCAGCCACAGCAGCTCCGCTCACAGCTGGCATCCCAGCCCATCACCCTTCAGCTGCGGTCACGATGGACCCGAAGAGGACGGTGGACCCGGCTTTCCTGGCTCTCCTTCGTACCGAGGGCCTTTCTGAGAGCACCATAACCCTGTTGCTGCAGCAAGGTTTCGACTCTGCCTCTATGCTGGCCATGATGGAGGACCACGATATCCGCTCGGTGGCTCCCAACCTGGGTCAGGCCAGAGTGTTGTCCAGGGTGGTGCTTAACTGCAAGACCGGAGCCAACGGTGCTACTGCTCTGCGTGCTCGCTCCAACAGCTTCAGCCACCGCAACGATCTCTACACCCAACCCCAAGGGATAGCCATGGATTCCCACCTCATGCAGCAGCCCCCCAGCGCCATGCAGACCATCTCCCCGAGGATGGGAGAGTTTCTCGGACGCCGACCGAGCAGCGCTCCTTCTCAGCATCTTTTAGAAACCACTACTTATCCGGGAGTGCGTCCGCTCGGGGGGCTTCCTGCTAGTCCTGGGGCTTACAACACTGCGCTACCTCAGACGAGACCTCTAACGATGTACAACGCCCATACCGGCCTGGCTTTGTCGGCCCTTCCCTCGCAGCAGCAATCAGGGGTTCCAGGCACCATCGGTCCAGCGCCGAAAACATTTTCCGGCACTTACACGCCCATGGAGCTGATGAAGAGAGCGCCGAGTCTGCCTCATCTGCCTCCAGCCCAGAGCCCTCACCACAGCCCCCAGCTTCTGAGGAAAGGAGCCATTCCTGTGGAGAGTGGGGTCATGCCCATGGCTGCTTCTGTCCAGCCTCAGAGCCTTAACCCCAACAGTAAGATGACGAGACGCACCGGTCCTCCAGTCATCGTGTCCACCATGGCTTCACCAGAAACAAGTAAAGAACCTCTCCCTGTTGTTCTTAGCTCTCCCTGCTTTCTGCTCTTCTCTATTCGCTGGCTTGTTCTTTTCTGGACGCCAGCTGGTGTGTTTTTGGACGTTGAGTGCGGCCCTCTTGGCCCCGTGTATCTAGATTCAGCTTCGTGGTCTGTCATTAACGTGTTCCCTGCTGTCTCTCCACGCAGGAATTGTGCCTTTGACACGAAATCAAAACTGCTCTCTCGGTTTTGAACGTGGGAGGCTTCTCAAATGTTTGCATGTTTGCGTTTTACACGTTTTCAAAAGCGATATCCAAAAGTCGTGCTCACGGCGAACGTTGATGTTGGACGTGCAAAGCAGCTTTGGCTAAGACTTCTGTTTTTAGAGGCTGACACTATTTTTACAAGCAGTGTGAGAGAGTTTGATCCACGTGCCCTGGGGAATCTGCCTCTGTGATCTCGGGCCGAACTTCCTGAAATGCCTCGCTGTTTTTTTATGATGGAAATTGGAAGGCCTCTCTTTAGCGATGAGCTGAATATATATTTGAGTTTCCTTGAGTGTGTGTGTGTGTGTGTGTGTATGAGCCGTGTGTCTGTGTTTAATTTGCATTTGAATAAGAATATAAGAACAAGAAGATCCCCTTCCTTCGTAGTTCACATCTCGGTTCTGATGCAACATCTTAGGCTCGTCTTCAAAGCTCTGGCAAAGCGTGCGCTGTTCTCGTACATGATTTGATGTTTTGTTAATGGTGGAAGCGTTTCAAAAATGTTAATGAATCACTCTGACTTTAGACAGAACGGTGTGTAGAAGGAGACGGTGCCTTCGCACACAATAACTGCTTCAGCTCATTATTACGTTTATCAAAGCCACTGGCCGTATTTTGACTGTGCAAACCATCACTAACAGATTCCCTGCTCTCGGCATGTATTCCAACTTTGTTTATTCTAACATTAGAACTATGTGGGGTGTTCAGGGTTTAACTGTGGCGCTGTCACTCTCTACTTTCCTTCTCTGCTGGCGTAATCAAGTCCTAAACCCCTGAAATCCCATTAAGGCTAATAGGATGCAGAAGGCACTGGTTCTAGGCGCAGCACGTGGCTGCAGCAGCTTTTTTAAGTCGCAGGAGCTCCAGCGGATCTGTGGGAGATTAATGGGAAAGGCAGATGAGACAGATGTTGGAGCAGGCGAGAGAAATCAGCGAAACAATCATCGACTTTGGGCCAAATATTTAATGAGTTACTTCAGTGGAGAAGTACTCCACTGAAGTACTCCCGATCCTCAGCCTTCCGTCCAGTGATGGGCTCCTCCCTCTTCTCCTGTTGTTGCCCGCTCTCTGTCAATGGGTCTTCGTAGTTAATGTAGTTTTATTGTGCTGTAGTTTGGGGTCTTCGAGTGTAGGAAGGATCGGGTGAGTCTTGGTTCTTCCTTTTGTTCCGAAGGAGGTTTAAATTCGTTCACGAAAACTGTGAAGGAAAATGTCCCTCCTGTTTTTCGCAATGAAAACTAGACGAGAACTAAATAAAAACAGTCGTTTGAAGATGAGAACTCTAATGAAATCAATTTATTATTGATTATTTATTTTTAGTTATTTTAGTTAGATTAGTTATTTATTTATTTTTTGAAAACGTAAAATCACAGGGAACAATGACGTTGAAGAGTAAAACACCGTATGTTTGTCTGTTTGCTGTTGTCATGACGACAGGAGTCACTCATATCAGCTGTTGGCCAGTGATTCATAGAGTTGAATCTTGGAGTTGACTCAGACTCAGTTTGCCGTGGACTTTGAAACAAAATTATTTTTGATTTGATTTGAATTGAAGAAATAGAATGTCCAATTTTTTTCAGCTATTTTGGATGTTGATGCTTTTAAATGTAACTTACTGTTAACTTACTTAGCTGGTGCCGCTCTGTAGAGGACGACCCCCCCCCCCCCCTCGTTTCCAGGTTCCTTGCTTCAGGAGGATCTTGGCGGAGGAGAGACTGCTGTTTTGGGTTAATCCCCTCGTACGTCAGGGCCTTTCGAACTCCACATGCATAATGCAGACTGGAGCCGCGGCGAAGGCCAGCCTTCTTTGTCAAAGGAAAGGCTTCAATAATTGATCAGCGCCGAGCATTGTGCCATTACTGTGCTGTTTGAGAGAGAGACAGACGGAGGGAGAGAGGGACGGAGAGACAGAGACAGAGAGAGTAAGAGAGACACACAGAGAGAGAGAGACACAGACAGAAAGAGACTGAGACAGAGAGAGAAAGAGAGACACAGAGAGAGAGAGAGACACAGACAGAAAGAGAGAGACACAGATAGTCAGTGAGAGAGAGAGAAAGAGACTGAGACAGAGAGAAAGAGAGAGAGACAGACAGAAAGATAGACACACAGAGAGACAGAGAGAAAAAGAGAGAGAGACACAGAGAGAGAGATAGAGAGAGAGAGACAGACAGAAAGAGACACAGATAGTCAGTGAGAGAGAGAGAGAGATAGACAGAAAGAGAGAGAGACAGACACAGAGAGAGAGACAGACAGAAAGAGAGACACAGAGAGAGATGGAGTCAGAGAGAGACAGAAAGAGAGACACAGACAGATAGAGAGACGCTGGGGGGTGGAGTCAGGAGTCGCTGTAGTGTTGTAGTTATTCCCTCACGTCTCAGCAGTTTGAGACCAGTGTGAATCACATGTAAATAAACGGTTAATTACTGATCGTTTGTAATAGAGTAATTAAAGTTCTAATATAACGTTAAAGTTATTCAGTAAAATCAGTGTTATACGCTACACAGCCTCCAACTCGTCAACCATTAAAATTACGTTCAGAAAACGAGGAACGATAACAACAGATTAGTCATTCGTTGCCATGGAGACCATAATGACCTGCTGGA
>NC_089802.1:1737734-1877734 GCF_029633855.1 Hoplias malabaricus
TAGCTAATTGGAGCTGGACAGGTTGGAAATGACACATTGTACCTCTGTGTTAATGGTCTATCTCTGTTACAGAAAACGGAAGCTGAAAATAAGCAATGCCTCGGGGGAGCGAACTTTTCAAAAGCGTATTAAACCCAACAAATACGTTAAAATAAGAAAATCCAAATGAGGCTTGATGAACGAAGGGCTGTTTGCGCTCACATCAGTTCGACGGGATCGAAGTCATTTTAAACTTAAAGTTTGTCATCGAGGGTGTTTCTAAGGTGGCGTGGTTGCCATGGCGACTACAGTCCTGTCTGACCCATTGTCATGGAGGGACTCACCAGGCAACTGCAGCTTGTAGTTGCTAGGGAACCTGTCACAGCTGTTGAAAGACAGGGAAGAGGTGGATACAGTGAGACTCCAGCTGCGTCTGAAAAAGAAGGAAACTGAGGGCGTGTTTTGACATGAGGAACGTTTCTGGGGTTTGGACCAAAGCAGTGACCTGCTTTGGTCCAAACCCCACAGCTGTTTTCTCCCCCTGTTCAGAACACACCACACTCCTCACAGACAGTCACCTGGAGGAAACCCACGCAGACACAGAGAGAACACACCACACTCCTCACAGACAGTCACCCGGAGGAAACTCACAACCTCCAGGACCCTGGAGCTGTGACAGAGACACTACCTGCTATCTTAAAAATAGGAAAAGTAAGGAAAGTAAGAAAATAAGCTGTAAGCTTTTTAATTTTTATGATCTGAGGACACAGCATTGTTAATATCAGTAATAATAGTAAAATTAGTAAAGAGAATTGTTTCACTGGACACAGCTCAAGAACCAATTACTCAATGAGCAGCTGATTAACAAAAGCAACAGTTTAGATAAGAATGAAGGTTTCAGCCACTCGCTCTGTTCTGTTCTCTGCTTTTCTCTGGTCGCTCAGTCCTGGAGGCATTGTGGATTTGTTTAAAAATCGGTCGAGAGAGAGACACAGAGTGAGAAAGAGACACAGTGAGAGAAAGAGAGAAGGACACAGTTTTTATTTATTTCGGATATTTAAATATTTTTATATTCCAGTTGAAACGCCGGAATATTCTTAATGACTACGATTTTTTGCAAAAATTTCATTGCTCTTTTTAGAGGTAGAAATACACAAACACACACACAAGCAGGGTACTAGCTGGTCATGTTAATAATGACATATGAGCACTGCTAACCTCCTCCATCTCTCTCTCTCTCCCTTTCATTTTTATTCTCTCCATCATTTTCTTAGACCTCTCTCTTTCTCTTTCCACCCTCCTCCTCCTCTTTCGCTCTCACTACATACATACCACACTATACACTATGTACACAGGTGTGTGTGTGTGTGTCTGTAGTGGTCACATGTCCCTGTTACACAGTGGTGTGGATAAGTGGTGGACTTATCGCTATGACAACAGTAGCAGGCTCTCTTTAGCCCTGCTGGTTCCTGCATTCCTCCACTCACATTCTCTCCATTCCTCTCTCATCCCTCCCTCTCTCCCTCTCTCCCCCCGTCTGTCGGAGCTGGACGTGTGTACAGATGACCTCGCGCTTTTAATAGTCTCGCCGCACATCTTCCACCTTTCCCCTTTCCTCTCTCTCGCTCTTCATCTCTCTTTCTTTCTCTCTGTATCATTTAGAGCTGGTTTAACTCTGAGTTACAGGCTTTCAGCCCGGTCTCCATCAGATCCTCATGAATATTCATGACCCTCTCTGAATTCTGTATAGACAAATCAGCTGATGATGGGAATGTCATTTTATTACTCAATGTTTTTAAAAGCAGTAGGCAACAAAGATCAAGACTGGTCTCTGACTCCTCCGCTCCGGACTGGTCCCCTACTCTTCTGCTCCGGACCGGTCTCTGACTCCTCCGCTCCGGACCGGTCTCTGACTCCTCCGCTCCGGACCGGTCTCTGACTCCTCTGCTCCGGACCGGTCTCTGACTCCTCCGCTCCGGACCGGTCTCTGACTCCTCCGCTCCGGACCGGTCTCTGACTAATAATTAGTTGTGGATCCCACACCTCTCCAGCTCTTCCCAGAGCAGTGAACACAGTTCCACCGTTTCCCGCCCTAAAGGGGGGTCGATACACTTCTGTCTGATGCTTGGCATGTGGCATGACCTTAGACTCACGTGTGTGTTTCACTCCATTGTTCAGTGTTTTCAGAGTTTATTCACACAGCGAGTGTTCAGTTAAACTCCAGCAGTGGATGAACCTTTACCTGCCCTCACTGAAGTGGCAGCAGATGAAGATGAAAACATCAGAGCGACGGGTTGTTCAGGGGCTGTGGAAGAAGAGAGAAAGAAAGACATGAAAGTGTAGATTCTGTGCGGAAAAGAAGTAGAAGGAAAGAAGATTCCAGTAAATGAGTGTTTTTTAATCCGCTACTAAATCAAGTGTATTGGTTTATTGAAGTGTCTGTGTGTGTACAGACCGTTTATTGATTCTTCCTTCACTGACTTATTGAGTGAAGGGTGTTTGCCAAGTGTGTGTGTGTGTGTGTGTGTGTGTGGATGCAGAAGGGTGATTTCAGTGGTAGATGACTCTGACACTGAACAAAGAAGGTTTCAAAGCTGAATTTCCCAAAGGATTCATAGCATTAAGGTCAGTGTTAAATGACGGAGCGAGGACTTGGTGCTCTCTCTCGCTCCCAGTTTAGAGGACATTAAAAAGCACACATTCCACTTTTTTAATGAAACGTGTATTGTATTCTTTCTTCAAAATACCACAAGGATCAAACCCAACAGCAAATCAAATCAAATTTATTTGTATAGCGTTTTTTACAATTGATGTTGTTCCTTTAAATGACAATGAGCCGCTCGCTATTCACCCCGACCCCGAGCGCACAGCAGTGAGGAGCAGAAGCTCTGGCTTTTAGCCGTTTTCACTCTGTTCTCTTTCTTCTCCAAAAACTTAATATATATACATTGGTCAACTCCACCCTGCAGTGCTCTCCTCACGCTCAAACCTACTGTAGGCCCAAAGAACAAATGATGAAGAACTCATACTGGAGGATTGCACCCACATGCAGTAGGGCCCTGCCCCTGTCTACAGCTCCGCCTTCCTCTCAACAGCCCCTCCCACTTCAGAGCATGGTCCTTTCAACTGGAGCTGGAGCTAGCTGAAGCCAGGGAGCGCAGTTACACTTTAACTCTGCTTAATTGTGCTTAGTGATTTAATCAAATCCTCTCTCTCTCTCTCTCTCCTTCTGCAGGTATCAGGCCTCAGATCATGAACGGACCCTCGTTGCACCCACGCCCCCTGGTGGCGCTGTTGGACGGCCGAGACTGTACAGTGGAGATGCCCATCCTCAAAGATCTGGCAACCGTGGCTTTCTGCGATGCTCAGTCCACGCAGGAGATCCATGAAAAGGTAAACGCTGCTCTCAGCTTCAGGTGGAAAACCAAAGTGTCTGAGATGTAAAGATTTAGTCTCCAAAATGTAGTCTTTTGTTTGTTTGTTTATATTTCTGCACGCTAAAGGAGGCATGTGCTCCTCACCTCCCGAGCCGGAGATGCTGCGTGTGATTGGAGGAGTCTTGTCTAACGTGTGGAGTGGGTGAAGAATAAATTGAGGACAAATTGGACGAAGAATAAAAACAAAAAGCTCTGTCTCTGTGTTAAAGGTTCGTGCCGTGAGTTTAATCAGAGCAGAGTGTGTGTTTTTTCTGATGGAGGCAGTGTAATTATCCAGTGGCGCTGCACCACCGCTCATTATTCAGGGGTCGCTGGGAGTGAATGAAGGCCGGGGAGATGTTGACCGCTAACTGTTCTGATGCTGTCGCTCTCTCTCCCGGTGATCTGTACCCCGGCCTCAGCGCCGCGTTATTAAAGCGTCCGATGTGAACGCAGGGCGTTTATGAAGTGGCTGAGAGGAGTGAGGGAGAGATGGAGATGATTAGAAAGGAGGGAGGAGGAGAGGGGAGGGATTACGATGGTAATATTCACCTTGATAAATCCTGTGGAGGGCAGTCGATGACAGTCTTGGAGTGCAGGAGGGAGGGTAGGTGCGGATGTTCTGTTGTTGTGGAAGGAGCACATTGCGTTACAGTGGTCGAAAATAAGCCCCCTCTAGCCCCTCGTGATTGTAGAGCGCCACACCCTTTGACCCCGCCAGCTCCACCTCCTGCAGCCGCCCAAAGCCACCCGAACTTCCCTAGAAGGGGCTCTCACGTGAAAGCGCAGGCTCAGACCTGATCTACTCCAACTGACTGCCACCTGGTGGCTCAAATCTCCCTCGCCGTGTTCAGTTCTGGTTCTAGTTTGTTGAAATCTGTTCTGTAGCCTGAGTAAGGACTGGAGAGTTGGACTGAGGTGTTCTGACCTCTCGGGCTTGTCCTGAATCAGCTGCAGCTGTGTATCACTAATGTTTACTTTTCTGTGATCACATGACCTTGTGTGGCACAGAGGTCTGGGTTTATAGAAAACACAGCCAGCTTAGAACCCCACCCCCCCACCCCCACCCCTGTTACCTCTGATGGTGAAGCGGTCCGGTCCCAGGGGAGCACTGCTGTACACGGAGCCGGGTTTGGATTCTGTAGTTTAGTGCTTCAAAGGTTTTGAATTTTATTTTAATTTATTTTATTTTATTAGGATTTAAAAAAACTGAGAAATGAATGTCAGCAACACAGTTCGCACAGATAAAAAATTATCCTGGCTTTCTAAATGAATGGTGTGTGTGTGTGTGTGTGTGTCCGCATCATATTGCGTGGTGCAGTGTCATCTTGTATGAGCTCACTTTTGGCATCTCATCTAGTTCCCCACTTCAGTAACTAGAGCATTACAAGACAGGACACACACACACACACACACATATTACCTTCCTACTATAAGATGCCCCCCCCATGTTCTGACAAGACTCTGGGGGCTTCTC
Source organism: Hoplias malabaricus (assembly GCF_029633855.1). NCBI lineage: Eukaryota > Metazoa > Chordata > Actinopteri > Characiformes > Erythrinidae > Hoplias > Hoplias malabaricus. The sequence goes on from NC_089802.1 coordinate 1,742,607, forward strand.
TAAACCCTGTTAAACATGTGTAAAATATTGTAGCTTGATTGTTTTTATAAGCACTACTCTGCTATATTCAGAAGTGTGAGTGTGTGTGTGAGTGTGTGTGTGTGTGTGTGTGTGAGAGAGAGAGAACCAGAAGTGTCATTTATGACCTGGTTGCAAACAAATCCTCACAACAAGATCTAGCAGAGTAAGAGGAAAATGAAAATTGTGCCGTTTCTAATAAATATGACGTACACAGTGTCTGTCCATTGTTACCCACAGTAAACATACATTTATTATTATTGGCCATTGTTACGCCCCATTGTCTGTGCTCATAATAAAGTGTGTTATATTTGATGATGGATACAATGGACTCATGCACCATATACACACACTGAGATGAACTGTGAGAGAGAGAGAGAAATATAGAGGAATGAGTCACTCTGCTCCATTAGTCTATAAAAGGTCTTAAAGCTCTGCTGTGACACGGCTGGGAGGAAAAGTGATGTCAGCTGTAATGTGGTATTAGCCTTATGCTAATTACTCACCATGCTAACACACACACACACACACACACAGGCCCATGGATGGCACAGTGGCACTGTAGCTGTCAGCTCCAGGGGCTCGGGTCCTGGGTGGGATCCTCCTCTCTGCTCACTGTCTGTGAGGAGTGTGGTGTGTTCTCCCTGTGTCTGCGTGGGTTTCCTCCGGGTGACTGTCTGTGAGGAGTGTGGTGTGTTCTCTCTGTGTCTGCGTGGGTTTCCTCCGGGTGACTGTCTGTGAGGAGTGTGGTGTGTTCTCCCTGTGTCTGCGTGGGTTTCCTCCAGGTGTTGTGTAAATGTCCGCAGTTGTGAGTGACTGTTTCAGTAATTGAATTATTAAACGAATGAACCTGGCTGATGTTGGTCCGATCCAAAAGCATCAGTTAATCCTTGGATCAGTGAATTTAAATAAATGTACCCTTTGATCAAATGACTTTATTTGTGGGTCTCTAAAAGTGTTTGTGTGTGTGTGTCAGGTGCTGAACGAGGCGGTCGGAGCCATGATGTACCACACCATCACTCTCACACGAGAAGATCTGGAGAAGTTCAAAGCTCTACGCATCATCATCCGCATCGGCAGTGGATACGACAACATCGACATCAAAGCCGCGGGGGAGCTGGGTACGACCCTAAAATAACATTACTGTTGTTTATTAAGGGTGCAGTGATTTAGTAAGAATTCATTTGAAGGCTCCTTACATGTTTACTTTATGAACATTAAATAACACATTTATTAAGCAACATTCGGGGATTTCTGTATTTACTTATGAAAGCATTTGAGGCCTTTAAACTAAAATCACCCGTGTTCAATATATTTATAACATGGTTATGAAGTAGAGATGAACAGTATCCATTGCTTTCATATTGTAAAACCATCTCAAAATATCAACACGGTGTACAGTGTTACTGTGGGGAGAGGGTGAAGCCGTTTGTGTGAGCCTCATATCAATGAGCACAAATCTGAGTGAAGGGTTTTCGGCACTGTGCAGTTCAGCTCATCACAGCCTGACAGTGCGCACTGGCACATGTTTTGACGTGGACGGTTCTCCACTGTGTAGAAGCATAACTGGCGCTAACTGACACTTGTGGTTTAGCACACCACAGCAGATGATAGTCCAGTGAAACTGAGGCTCAAATCACACACACATTTAGAGATAAAGCCTCACAGAGTCGAGTGAAGGCTCTTCTGAGTGTTTTGTCTGTTTTCAGCTTCATTCCTCTCTGTTTTAACCCAAACTCAGCGCTAAACTCACACAGCGGAGGGCGACTGGGCTTGTGTTTACAGCGTGTGACATCAGCAGTCATAGAGCTCCCACAGCGCCCCCTTCCTGTGGATCTCTTAAATGCACGTGAATGATGTGTGTGGCGTCTTAGATTTGATTGGGCTTCATTTATGGACGCACACTTTGGTGATTTATTAACTCTAGAATCTGTTCTTTTATGTGATTCGTTACCATTTACAATGTTTTTGTGGTGAGGTTTTTCCTGTTTCAGTAAAACAGTTTTATTAATAAGTTCTGTACAATTAAGATATCCTCCACAGTTGAAATAATCAGGAATGAAGTCGTATGTTGTCCTCAGGGCTGTGTGTCGACGCCTGAAAGATCAGCTGAAGAGCAGTTGTTAAAATACAGTTCCAATATCACGCCGCAACGCCTCGAGTGACGGCTCAGCGCACATTTACCGTTCAGATTACGCTGCATAAAAGTCACAGATGTTGGAAATATAAACCCCTCCTCAGAGAGAAAGTCAGAGTGTGTGTTTGTTGGCGGCTGATTTCCATTCATTATGAGGTTTGATAAAGCTATAAAGCTATAAAAAGCCCTGTAGGCTGCAGTAGAGTGGCTTTTTATTGCTTGCTATAAAATGGTGTATATTTCAAAAATTAGTCACTGTCTGGAATTTTAATACGCTGCAATATTACAGCAGACACAAACCGCTGACTGTTCTGGGAATTAAAGTCCTCGTATGGACTGTACGACTGTGTGAGTAACACCTAGACCTCAGACGATCTGCCCCACAGTCGACCTGTATCCTGCTCTCACTCACTGAGGCTGGCACACTTCTTAAAACACAGTAGTGAGTTCACACTGTGAGCATCGCACTATTGCACTATTACAGTGTTCAAATCAATGTGTAACAATGTGATATTTCTAATTAGCATATCGCCCCCTGCACTTCCTGTCTTGTATTACAGGAGCGCTGTTTAAAAAGTAAAAAAGAAAGCCATACTGCCCCCTATATTTCCTGTGATGTATTACACTCTGTCAGAAAGGCTGTGTGAATCACATTAATGTAAATCTTATTGACTACGTGATTAAATGATTAATCGTGTGTGTGTGTGACTGTGTATACTACAGGCATTGCAGTGTGTAATATCCCCTCGGCAGCGGTGGAGGAGACGGCAGACTCCACGTTGTGTCACGTTCTGAATCTGTACCGGAGGAACACATGGCTGTACCAGGCTCTCCGCGAGGGCACGCGGGTCCAGAGCGTGGAGCAGATCAGAGAGGTGGCGTCAGGAGCCGCCAGAATCAGAGGGGAAACACTCGGACTCATCGGCTTTGGTCAGAAACGCAAACACACACAAAGACACACACACACACATTGACACAGAGCAGTGTGTAGCCACGCCTCCAAAGTCCAGTCCCAGATGTTCATTACTGTTCCTGCTTCTCACAGCCCAAGACATGCTTTAAATGTTTAGTGACGGTGAGGTCTGGGCTCTGGGGTGGTCAGGCTGTTGTTTTGTGAACCGTGTTCTTTACATCGGTTCCTTCTCTCCAGCTCCACGTCCTTTCAGACCCACTGTGGTGAACTGTACGTCTCCCAGTGGAAGGATGTTTGGACACAGACAGTCTTCTCTCTGAGATGAAAGCTCAGTGCTGTGGTTCAGATGGAGGCGGTTGTCAGGGTTACGCCTGGTCTTGCGCGGTTGTTAGGAGTCTGAATGCCCTTCCCTTCCTTCACATGGTGCATTTTATATCTCATCCCATGAAGTAAAATGCTGTTTTACTTGAATTTAAATAAGACACAAAGGGAGACCTCTCATTGGTCGCTTTATTAGGGACGTCTACCTTGTGTCAACAGTCTTGGTCGTGTATGTACAGTGCTGTAAATGGATAGTAATATAGTTATGATGATGCACAGCTGTTTGTTTACGGTGTTGTCTGTCGCTGGCAGGCCGCTCTGGGCAGGCGGTGGCGGTCAGGGCGAAGGTGTTCGGCTTCAACGTGCTGTTCTACGACCCGTACCTTCAGGACGGACTGGAGCGCTCCCTCGGAGTCCAGAGAGTTTACACGCTGCAGGACCTGCTCTATCAGAGCGACTGTGTGTCCCTGCACTGTAACCTAAACGAACACAACCACCATCTGATCAACGACTTCACCATCAAACAGGTACACACACGTACTGTGTGTGAGGAGAGAGAAACTGAATGTGTGTGAGGAGAGAGAGAGCGTGTGTGTGTGAGGACAGAGGGAGTGTGTGTGAGGGGAGAGAGAGAGTGAGTGTGTGTGAGGGGAGAGAGAGAGAGTGTGTGTGAGGGTAGAGAGAAAGAGAGTGTGTGTGTGAGGAGAGAGAGTGTGAATGTGTGAGAAGAGAGAGAGAGTGTGTGTGAGGGTAGAGAGAAAGAGAGTGTGTGTGTGAGGAGAGAGAGTGTGTGACGAGAGAGGGAGAGAGAGTGTGAATGTGTGAGAAGAGAGAGAGAGTGTGTGTGAGGGTAGAGAGAAAGTGTGTGACGAGAGAGAGTGAGTGTGAATGTGTGAGGAGAGAGAGAGAGAGTGTGTGTGTGTGAGAGGAGAGAGAGAGACTTGCTCTGAGATTCAGAAAGAGGGAGAGAGAGAGCGAGTGTAAGGGTAGAGAGGGAGAGAAAGAGTGTGTTTGAGGAGAGAGAGAGGGTGTGTGTGTGAGTAGAGAGGGAGAGAGTGTGTGTGAGGAGAGAGAGAGACTTGCTCTGAGATTCAGAAAGAGAGGGAGAGAGTGTGTGTGAGGAGAGAGAGAGAGTGTGTGTGTGTGTGAGTAGAGAGGGAGAGAGAGTGTGAGGAGAGAGTGTGTGTGTGTGAGTAGAGAGGGAGAGAGTGTGAATGTGTGAGGAGAGAGAGAGAGAGAGAGAGAGAGAGAGAGAGAGACTTGCTCTGTACCGTATCTTAAGCTCACTAAAGCTGGAAACAAATTCATTCCTTTGCTCTGTCAAATACAATTAGCACCAGCCCACGGCTACAGCAAATATATCGACTCCCTCCAGCAGGAAGTGTGTGTGTGTGTGTGTGTGTGTGTGTGTGAGAGAGAGAAAGAGAGAGTGTAACATTGTGTGAAAGTCCTCTTCCATTTGCTTACCTGTCCTGCCCCCTACAGGGCACAGAGAGAATCTCCCCTCCCTCCTCTGAGTGCTGCTGCTACAGAAATGTTTAACGTTTAAAAGATGACGATTCACAACAATCTTTTCAACGTTATTTGATTTTTCTGATTAAAACCCTTCATTTGAACTGAACTTTTGCGGTGAAAAGTGAAAGCTGGTGTTTTATTTTTGACAAAACAAACAAAAAGCGTATAGTTTTTAAATAGTGTGTGTGTGTGTGTGTGTGTGTGTAGATGCGCCAGGGAGCGTTTCTGGTGAACACGGCTCGTGGAGGACTGGTGGATGAGAAAGCTTTGGCTCAGGCTCTGAAAGAGGGAAGAATACGAGGCGCTGCTCTGGACGTTCATGAGACTGAACCATTCAGGTGATTATTTCTGTGTCTCTCTCTCTCTCTCTCTCTCTCTCTCTCTCCTCTCTCACACACACACACACTCTCTCTCTCTCTCTCTCTCTCCTCTCTCACACACACACTCTCTCTCTCTCTCCTCTTACACACACACACACACTCTCTCTCCTCTCTCTCTCTCACACACACACACTCTCTCTCCTCTCTCTCTCACACACACACACTCTCTCTCTCTCTCTCTCTCTCACACACACACACACACACACACACACACACACACACACACACTGGTTCTGCTGTACTTGAGGGCCTTCTATTGAAATAATGATTATTGTAGTTCATTGACACTACACCTAACTCTAACCACAATCTGAGTGAATAAAGAGTAAATAGTTTCACTCTTTTAGATTTTCACAGGAAAACAGCAGTTAAAACCCTTTACAAACCAGAACGTCCCCACAGTGCCACGAACTGAAATACTCCTGTTGTTGTAAAGACATGTGGTCCTCGGAAATACATAACAACACAAACTAAACGTATGACTTGGATTTCAAGCTCATTAACAGCTATTCTATTAACACATGAATACATCTCACACACACACACACACACACAGAGGGATGTGAAAATGCACATATTGTGTTGCTGATCCTCCTTTATAAACTGGCCTAGTTGTTATTGACTGGTAAAAATGATTTGGCTGTTTACAAAGTGATTTTAAAATCTCCCATCTCTCTCTCTCTCTCTCTCTCTCTGTGTGTGTGTGTGTGTGTGTGTGTGTGTGTGTGTAGTTTTGCGCAGGGTCCTCTGAAGGACGCTCCTAATTTGATCTGTACACCACACACAGCGTGGTACAGTGAGCAGGCGTCGCTGGAGATGAGAGAAGCAGCAGCTACAGAGATCCGCAGAGCCATCACCGGTACACACCCCACACACGCACACACTCATATTTACACGCACACACACACACACTGGTGTAGAATAACAGAGTGTCTCTCTTCCTCAGGTCGGATTCCTGACAGTCTCAGAAACTGTGTCAATAAGGAGTTTTTTGTAACAACATCAACCTGGGGAGTGATGGACCAGCCAGGTGTCCACCCTGAGCTCAACGGCGCTGCCTACAGGTGAGATACTGACCTACACACACACACACACAGCCGTGCATACCTTTGGCTGCATTCATATTCTTTGCTTTTGCATAATATTTTCATTAAGCATGACATTATTCAGCCCTGTGTTTGCCATAACTCTTTAAACCCACATTGGTTCTGTATCACATCGCCCCGGTTTTACTCCCACAACCTTTAATTAGAGAACTTCCTGAAAAGAGGAGGGCCCCTGCTCTGTTAAAGCGGAGTCTGATACAATAAGGAATCATTTCTTAAAGGAGAGGTTTAATTAAATAGATCCTGTTTATTCCGTGGTCTTTACCTGGTTCTTTAGTTTTCCTGGAGCTCCAGTAGAAAGTAATGTATCTCTGAGGCTCTGTGTCTCACTGCTGAGTGTTGGACATGATGCAGTGAAAATCAGGTTTTAAATTGGTTCAACGGGGAGTACATACAGAGTTGGTCTTGTTTTAAAAACAGCAGCGCCTCCTGCTGGAGAAACAGTGGACTGCAAATGAGTGAGTGACAGTGTGGTGTCACACTGACGCTGTCCCAAACTATAGTGCACTATTTTGAGATTCTGCCAGTTTGTAGTAGTCTCCGAAAGCACAATATAGTGCACCCTAACAATCCCACAATGCACTGCAAAAAGTGAACAGCCTACGTATAGCAGTAGATAGCTGATACCATGCAGTGAAATGTTTGCACTGTGAATAAAAGGCGTCCCTATAATAGTGCACTGCACAGTGAGTGATAGTGAGCAGGGAGCCGTTTGAGACGCGCTGAGAAACACACAGCGGAGACGCTACTCTGAAGGCTCAGTAATGATTGGATGTTGTGTAATAGACTAAGTGGGCGTCCGATCTGACCGACAGCGTTTGGAGTGAGGGGAGATTATTTTTATATTTATATAAAAACTGTGAGGATTCAGCATAGTCCTAATCCTGTGTGAATGAGTCCCAACCTCCAGAACAAACCCTACATGTGATTCTCTCTCTCAGCCAAGTGACCCAGAGCCTGCAGGCCATCACTACTGGTCTCCCCCAAGACAAAATCAATGCCTAAATCACCAGCAGGTAAATACTGTTTAACACAGTGAATCTGTCCACTTAGAATCCCTTTCTCTACCGCTTCTGCTCTCTGTGATCCCTCTCTGTCTTCCCTTCGGTTATAAACCGGCCAATCATATTCCTTTACAGTTATAAACCGGCCAATCATATTCCCTTAGTTATGATCCAGCCAGTGGGAGCTGTTAGTTATAAAGCAGCCAGTTATAATCCCATTAAGTTATAGACCAACCAATCAGAACCCTTACAACTCTGACCCGTCTTAATCCCTCTTTAACACATTGTGGTTTGGGCCGGTCAGTCTCTGTCTCAGTGACCGGGCCGAGGCGGTCCGGCCGATTCCTCTGGTCTGTAACTCTGTGGTGTTCTGCTTCACTGGTCGTTTAAACCCTGAATCCCCTCCTCACTAACCCAGCTCTAAACCTGTCTAATGAGCTGCTGTTCTCCACACTCACACACACACACACACACACACACTTCCCTCCTGGACCAGAGCTGTGGCAGTGTGAGTGTTTACTCAGGAGATTTGTCTCAGGACATTAAACCCGTATCAAATAAAACATAAAATAATCTCAGTTTTTTGTGTTAAAATCAAACCATAGAATTATTACATTAATATCATATATGACATAAACCATCCATCCATCTATTATCTGTAACCCTTCTGTATCAAGTTCAGGGTCGCGGTGGGTCCAGATCCTACCTGGAATCACTGGGTGCAAGGCAGGAACACACCCTGGAGGGGGCGCCAGTATATCACATGAACCTAGTGGCATTAATTAAATACAGAATAATTGTCTGAAATAGTCCCTTCACTTAAAATGTTGCTGGTTTGGAAAGTAAGCCATTGTCTGTGACGTGAATGTCCAAGTTTAGGACACATCTCCGTACAGAGAGGATCACCACACTTTACCCTGTACATTCAGACTACACTAGTCAAACCCTGCTCTAAATCTAAACTTAATCCAACTCAACCACTGCATTCTTCATTTCTTTCTCCATTCCTTTCTCTTTTCTGCTTTGTTTTATATGGTTTTTGTACAGATTTGTAGAGTCTGCAGTCTGCTTTTATGATTCACATATCTTCATTTGTCTGTAATCAGCATCAGCCCCTGCTCCTCTGTTGTCTGCACTGCTGCTGGGACTGGAGCTAGGGTTAAAGGGATACTTTACAACTTACGTTTAGAAATAATTTCTTCAGTTTTATTACATTTAACACGCACTCCCCCAGACAAACATCACCCTAGAATAATGTTTTTCTCATTTCCCAACAGAATAAATAAAATGGCATCATGAGAAGGTCATTTCGTTGTTATATTTATACTTTACTCAAAGTCTGTAGCTTAATTAACTGCTAACGTTCCCCAAATCTACTCATTTAGTGGAAAACACACTTTAACACACTTTCAGAGGTGGACTGCTACGCAACACATTTACTCCGTTACATTTTTCTTGAGTAACTTTTTGGATAAATTGTACTGAAAAGAGTAGCACGACCCGTGTTTTGTTTTGTTTTGACTTCCAACGAAGGCTGTGTCACATGACTGCGTCTCACCAATCAAACGTAGCCACTAGCGACGTTTGACTCCGTTTCACCAATCAAACAGAGCCAAGCCGTCACATGACCGCACACAAAATCCCCGCCGCAAACAGAGCACAGAGGCACAGCGCAGTGGCGGAGACAACAGAGTGGCCCCAATAAAATACGTTACTGTGGCTGAATTTAATTTCTATCACTTTGTAAAGATTTAATGTTATTGTTTACGTTGTTTAAGAGCTGTTCTCGGGTGTGTTATTATTAAACAGCGGTGACTCAGCAGTTACTCAGTAGTTTTTCACTTAATACTTTTTTCTCTTACTGAAGTCAACTGGTGACTACCTGAGTCAGATTATTGTAAAGTAACAGCACTCTTACTGAGGAACGGTTTTCGGCTGCTCCCCCCGCCTCTGGACACTTGTTTATTGGATAGAGATGAGCTGAGAATATAAAACACCATTCTTTAAACGCGCATCACACTCGCGTCTGTTCAGCTGTAACTCTACAGCGCCCCTGGTGTCTGCCGCAGTGAGAGGCTCCATGATCCGCCATCGCTGTAAAAGACTGGTCCATTAGAGTCAACAGAGTTCATGCGACTCTCTTTCTCTCTCTTTCTTTCTTTCTCTTTCTCTCTGTCTTTCTCTACCCTTCTCTCTTTCTCTCGCTCTTTCTTTCTCCTTTTCTCTCGCTCTCTCTTTCTTTCTCTTTTTCTATTTCTCGCTCTCTCTTTCTGTCTCTGTTTCTCCCTCTCTCTCTCTCTGTGTGTGTGTGTGTATACGGCTCTGAGTAGAGATAGAAAATGAATTTTAATCTTAAATACAAAATGTAATCCAACTGATGGAACACATGCAGCTGCTCCTTCTGTAAAAATGTTGTTTTCCTGTGTATTTCTTTGTAATTTATTTGTATTGTTTGAACTGGACAAACCCACGCCTGATGTTTGACCTGTGTGTGTGTGTGTTTGTTTAGGTTCCCACCAGGCATGGTTGGCGTGGCCCCTGGGGGTCTGCCCGGGGCTCTGGAGGGCATGGTGCCGGGTGGGGTCCCAGTCCCTCACACACTTCCATCAGGGACACATCCCTCACAGGCCCCCTCCCCCAACCAGCCGTCCAAACACGGAGAGAGCAGAGAACACCTCACAGAGCAATAGCACCAAACACACACACACACATCGAGAATATCTCTCTCTCACACACACACACACATGTAGCACATCTCCAAAACACATACAGTACTGTGCAAAAGTCAGGGACCAGACTTTTTATTTTTAATTACATATTAAGTTAAATATATGTGTATAATGTTAAATATATCATTTTATTTCAGTGATTCATTATTTCACACTTTTATCTCAGACAAATAATTCCACCTTCATTTCAGTCTCAGGAGTTGGTTGGATTCACGGGGTCCAAACTAATCTCTAACACAGAGCTGTTGAGAAGTTCCATTGCTCTGAGACCAGCTGCTCTTTGTAGTGGGTCTCTTCAGTCCAGCTCCACATCCTTTCAGACCCACGGTGCTGCGTTGAGGACGGACACCCGACAGTGGAAGTGGTCAGATGTGGAGCTGGATGTTCTCTACTCTCTCTCTCTCTCTGTGTCTCCCTCCCCCTCTCTGTGTCTCTCTCTCCCTCTCTCTCTGTCTCTCCCTCGTTCTCTCGAAAATGAAAGCTCTCTGTGCAGTTGAACTGTGGGGACAGCTCTTTGATCTCCAGATTTTGAAACTAAATTTCCTTTGATGTTTTGCTGCGATCTCCTTAGAAATGTGTCCTGAAAATGTAAGAAGTTGTACTAATTTAACTGTTTAGATTTAAAATATGACAAAGAAGAAGCCAGACTTTTGCACAGCAGTGTATATACTTTGTTAAAGGTGTGTTCTCTTACACACACACACGCGCGCGGGCAGCCGTTGCCTTGGCAACATGTTTTCCAGCATCTTTCCAATAAAAACCACCCACCTTCCAGGACCAAGAGACTATGATTTTACACACACACACACACACACACACCGGTGATGCAGCTCACTTCTCGGGACTGCTTGTCAGAAACTTTATACTCGACTGTTTTTGTCTCGTTTTTTTTCTTTGTTTTTTCTCTCGTTTCTCGTTTGTATCTCTTTGGGAACCCGGACATTGCTCGAATGTGATTGGAGGAATTGCAGCACAGCCTCGCCCCCCCCCTCCTCCTCTCCTCTCCTCGCGTCTGATTGGACGACCCTGTTTTCAACCTCTGGTGGGAGAGGTCTGAGCGAACTGGCCTTTCAGGACCACATGCCCCGCCCTTTTCCTTAAACCCCGCCCACTGTTAGTTTGAAGTGTTATTTTTGTTTCTAACTTTAGGCTCTTTCCCTTTTGCTCAGTGGGAGACTGAGAGAAAGTAAAGAAGTATATCTATATATTTATCAGACATCAGACGAAAAGGAAAAAAGAGAAATGAAGTGAAAGCGATCGACCACCAGCAGGTGTGTGGTCCTTAACCCTTTCCTGGCCGCTTCCATCCTTCCATCAAGTTGAATGACAGACTGGCCAAAGGCTGGCTAATAGACAACAGAGCAATGGATGTCCTTTCTGATGATGGACTCGGCTGGACTCTGTTGACCCTGTGGACTCGGAGAAACACAACCTTTCCTCTCGTTCCTCTGTTTGAGGTGAACCCTGGCGTTTTTGAAGCTCTTTCATCTTTTCTGACCCTGGTCGTCTTCACATTGCCGTGTGGAGGGTTCAGTTTGGGCTGAAGACACAGTGCGGCCGGTCATCGATGTGTGCGTCAGTGCCAGGACAGAGACCTTCGCGTATTTGATGTTTTTGATGAAAACAAAAGGACACGCAGGCTTTTGGGACATTTTCTCCAGTGCGTGCATTTGTGTGTGTGTGTGGGGCTAATACAAACGTTTCTGTTATTTTATTTTATCCACAAAATGTTCCATATTTTCAGGGTTATTTTGTTGTTTTTTCAGACGCCAGAACGAACAGGAAAGGGTTAAAGTGTTTAACTTCATTCCGCAGTGACTCAGGAAAAAAAAAAAAAAAAGGCAGTTTTTTGCAGATGTTTTCTTTCTGATTTTTCCCTGAAATGTTGTGTGCGAGAAAAAAAGAAGCAAAAAAAAAAAAAGTTTGACTCTAAAAGACTTGAGGTAGTCTGACTGTTTCCCCTCTCATCCATCCTTCTTTTCCTCTCCTCCCCTCATGGTTATTTTTGGTGGTTGAAAAGAATGATTCTAATAAAGAAGTTTTACAGTTCAGATAGATTTCTGTTTCCCAGAATCCTGCTCCTCCCTCTTTTCCCCTACCTCTCTTTCACTCTCCCTCTCTCCCCCCTCCCTTCTTCTGTTTGTTGGGATGGTGATGATGATGAAGATGAAGGTCAGGTTCTGAGGGCTGCCCTGTTCAAAGCTGAACTCCTCCAGTTTATCGTGCCCCTAGCGGACCCCTGACAGCCAGCAGTATGACTCTCTTGGTTTTGTTTGTTTTATTTTGGTTTTGTTTTTAGCGTGAGTATTTGTATTTGTTTCTTGTACAAGGTGAACATTTAGCAGTCAGTACAGTTCAAAATAAAAGATACACTGAGATCTGAGCGCCGCCTGCTTGCTGTTTTTTTTGGGTGTGTTTTATTCTGGTTTGGATATTTCTGTTTACTTTGTGTACCATTCGATGCCGTGCTTCCATTTCGTTTGTGACATGGTTTATTAACAGCATGCTTCCTGACATACACTGACACAGCCTTCGCAACGGCATGGGGTCCCTCTTTTACAGCAGCTCCTCAGTGATTTTATTTCTGTCAGGATCCACCACGGCAGTGCATCCCTCCTGAGAAAGTGGAAGGCTGAAGACGTTTTTTGTTGTTGTTACAAACTTGGTGTGTGTGAAGAATCCTGTTAAAAACAGCTGTTTAATTGTTTCTAGGACGTGCAGAAATTTCAGCTATAGATTATTGGAATATTTTTCTCTCGTGGTTTGCAAGAGAAAACTGAAAATAACTCAGGACTCCAACCAGAAGAAAGCACAACGTCCCAAAATCCGACTTTGCAAATGTTTTTTTATAACATGAAATATTCTTTAATCCACACCTGGCATAGTCCTCCTCTGTCTCCACCCTGTCCTGACCCCCTAAAGCTTAGGATGGGGTCAAATGGACAAGTCTGGACAAAGACTGCAGTAAAGGAGGGGTGTGTTCCTTTCTAAACCACCATCATCTGAAGCAGTGCTGATTAAGAGCTTGTCTCAGGTCCTAGGGTCCAGGGTCTGCCAAGGGTCTCAGGATGGACCGCACCAAGCACTGAGCCACAAGGCCATGGAGGAGGAGGTGATGATTTTGACATTTGTTTCTCAGGTTCACACTGATGCAAAGCAGAATATTTCATAAGGCCTTTGTCCTAGTCCAGGACACTATCGTCAGTGCAGGGCCACAGTCTATCATCTCTGTTTGTTTTTAATATTTTGGCACAAGTCAAACACTTGGGTCTCATTTATAAAACACAATTACACAGTCGCTCGCCCAGTAACATGTATCGCACGCTCGCCCAGTAACATGTATCGCACGCTCGCCCAGTTACATTTATCGCACGCTCGCCCAGTTACATTTATCGCACGCTCGCCCAGTTACATTTATCGCACGCTCGCCCAGTTACATTTATCGCACGCTCGCCCAGTAACATGTATCGCACGCTCGCCCAGTTACATTTATCGCACGCTCGCCCAGTAACACGTATCGCACGCTCGCCCAGTAACACGTATCGCACGCTCGCCCAGTTACATTTATCGCACGCTCGCCCAGTAACATTTATCGCGCGCTCGCCCAGTAACATTTATCGCGCACTCGCCCAGTAACACGTATCGCACGCTCGCCCAGTTACATTTATCGCACGCTCGCCCAGTTACATTTATCGCACGCTCGCCCAGTTACATTTATCGCACGCTCGCCCAGTAACATGTATCGCACGCTCGCCCAGTTACATTTATCGCACGCTCGCCCAGTTACATTTATCGCACGCTCGCCCAGTAACATGTATCGCACGCTCGCCCAGTTACATTTATCGCACGCTCGCCCAGTAACATGTATCGCACGCTCGCCCAGTAACATGTATCGCACGCTCGCCCAGTTACATTTATCGCACGCTCGCCCAGTTACATTTATCGCACGCTCGCCCAGTAACATGTATCGCACGCTCGCCCAGTAACATGTATCGCACGCTCGCCCAGTTACATTTATCGCACGCTCGCCCAGTTACATTTATCGCACGCTCGCCCAGTAACATTTATCGCACGCTCGCCCAGTAACATGTATCGCACGCTCGCCCAGTAACATGTATCGCACGCTCGCCCAGTTACATTTATCGCACACTCGCCCAGTTACATTTATCGCACGCTCGCCCAGTTACATTTATCGCACGCTCGCCCAGTTACATTTATCGCACGCTCGCCCAGTAACATGTATCGCACGCTCGCCCAGTAACATGTATCGCACGCTCGCCCAGTTACATTTATCGCGCACTCGTCCACTTACATTTAACGCGCACTCCCCCAGTTACATTTATCGCTCGCTCCCCCAGTTACATGTATCGCACACTCGGCCAGTTACATTTAACGCGCACTCGCCCAGTTACATTTAACGCACACTCGCCCAGTTACATGTAACGCGTACTTACATTTACATTACATACAGTTACATTTATCGCTCGCTCCCCCAGTTACATGTATCGCGCACTCGCCCAGTTACATGTATCGCGCACTCGCCCAGTTACATGTATCGCGCACTCGCCCAGTTACATGTATCGCGCACTCGCCCAGTTACATTTACGGCACACTCGCCCAGTTACATTTAACGCACACTCGCCCAGTTACATGTAACGCGTACTTACATTTACATTACACAGTTACATTTATCGCTCGCTCCCCCAGTTACATTTAACGCGCACTCGCCCAGTTACATGTAACGCGTACTTACATTTACATTACATACAGTTACATTTATCGCTCGCTCCCCCAGTTACATTTATCGCGCACTCGCCCAGTTACATTTATCGCACGCTCGCCCAGTTACATTTACGGCACACTCGCCCAGTTACATTTAACGCACACTCGCCCAGTTACATGTAACGCGTACTTACATTTACATTACATACAGTTACATTTATCGCTCGCTCCCCCAGTTACATTTATCGCGCACTCGCCCAGTTACATTTATCCCACGCTCGCCCAGTAACACGTATCGCACGCTCGCCCAGTAACAGGTATCGCACGCTCGCCCAGTAACACGTATCGCACGCTCGCC
Source organism: Hoplias malabaricus (assembly GCF_029633855.1). NCBI lineage: Eukaryota > Metazoa > Chordata > Actinopteri > Characiformes > Erythrinidae > Hoplias > Hoplias malabaricus. Next base: position 1,757,810 of record NC_089802.1, read on the forward strand.
CAGTTACATTTATCGCACGCTCGCCCAGTTACATTTATCGCACGCTCGCCCAGTAACATTTATCGCGCACTCGCCCAGTAACACTTATCGCGCACTCGCCCAGTAACACGTATCGCACGCTCGCCCAGTTACATTTATCGCACGCTCGCCCAGTTACATTTATCGCACGCTCGCCCAGTTACATTTATCGCACGCTCGCCCAGTAACATGTATCGCACGCTCGCCCAGTAACATGTATCGCACGCTCGCCCAGTTACATGTATCGCGCACTCCCCCAGTTACATGTATCGCACACTCGGCCAGTTACATTTAACGCGCACTCGCCCAGTTACATTTACGGCACACTCGCCCAGTTACATTTATCGCGCGCTCGCCCAGTAACATTTATCGCGCGCTCGCCCAGTAACACGTATCGCACGCTCGCCCAGTTACATTTATCGCACGCTCGCCCAGTTACATTTATCGCACGCTCGCCCAGTAACACGTATCGCACGCTCGCCCAGTAACACGTATCGCACGCTCGCCCAGTAACACGTATCGCACGCTCGCCCAGTAACACGTATCGCACGCTCGCCCAGTAACATGTATCGCACGCTCGCCCAGTTACATTTATCGCTCGCTCCCCCAGTTACATGTATCGCACACTCGGCCAGTTACATTTAACGCGCACTCGCCCAGTTACATTTACGGCACACTCGCCCAGTTACATTTAACGCACACTCGCCCAGTTACATGTAACGCGTACTTACATTTACATTACATACAGTTACATTTATCGCTCGCTCCCCCAGTTACATTTAACGCGCACTCGCCCAGTTACATGTAACGCGTACTTAGATTTACATTACATACAGTTACATTTATCGCTCGCTCCCCCAGTTACATGTAACGCGCACTCGCCCAGTTACATGTATCGCGCACTCGCCCAGTTACATGTATCGCGCACTCGTCCACTTACATTTATCGCACACTCGCCCAGTTACATATATTTATTTAGTTACGTATAAAACCGCACGGACACACACCTGAACACTTTGCACATTTAGAGGAAGAATGGTTTAGAGTAAAGATAAAGCAGCCTCATGTTCCGCCTCCGTAACGCCCACATTTACCTAGAAATGGACAATGCAAATACCATCATGAATATTTAAATAGGAGCTTCCTGTTCATCTCAGCTTCAGACCTGTGACCTTGTGGAAGTGTTCACTCTGGTTTTGGCTTGTAATCAACTCAGGAGCAAAAGCACCAAATCTGACCTAGTGTTCCTTTAATTCTTTCCCTCATTTTAAAGATTTCACAGCGGTCCCAGAATGAGGGAATAGTTAATTACACCAAGGGAATGAATAAATCATTGAGGCGACCATTTAAACTTAGGGAAGGTTTGGAGTAAGTTGAAGGAACACATTATTTAACTTGGGGAATGATTTATTTTTCAACTCTGAAATTGGGTTTTAATCGTCGGTTTAATTCTTTCATAAAAGAAAACGTGTTGAATCAGAACGTGTTGAGCTACAGAACCGGGGGTGTTCTCTGGGTCACTTCTTTCATTACTAACACCTCCTTGTTGTCACTGTCCACACGGCGAAAGGAGGCAGACACACTGTAGAACTGCACTGTGCTCCTGTGTGGACTGTGAGCGCAGAAACACTGAGATAGTTGTAATGCTACAACCAACCCTCCTCCAATAGTTACATAGTGCAGTTTCTGCATAGTGCTGAGCCCAGAGTTATCAGAACAGAGGCTCTGTTCTCCCTGGTACAGCTCAGCGGAGCATCACAATGATCCCGAAGCTGTAATTTTCAGGTAAAAAAATACTACAGTGTTTCTTCAAACAGCTAATGATTTCAGCACAGGGCAGGGTTCACAGACAGGGATTAATCCTAGTCCTGGACTGTATCCTCCTTTCACAGGAAAAACCACAGTTCAAACTGCTGTGTGGTCCAGGACTAGGCTTTATTCCTGTCTGAGAAACCACCCCCCAGCGTATAATCACCAAACCCAACACGCACCAATAATTCCACCAACTAGTCATTACACTGTTTCTGCACTTCTCATCCATTCCCTCCACAGGAGCACTTTGTAGTTCTACAGCTACAGACTGTAGTCCATCTGTTGCTCTGCATACTTTGTTAGCCCCCTAGCCTTCAGCTCTCAGGGCCCCCCCCCACAGAGCAGGTGTGATGTGGTGTGCTACAATGAACTGTCACTGTTTATCCTCCCTCCACACCATTTATTAAATATGTATTCCTCCATTTCAGTTCTAGAGAACACCTTTCTTCCCGTTCGTTTTGTCGCGGGCCGTGGGACGACTCTCGTCTGTGATGAGACCTTTATAAACCGCTGAAGCAGGAAACGCAGAAACAAACACGAAGGACACGTGTAGAAGTGTGTGTGTAATTTAATGTTATAGCACACTCGGTAGAAGCTGTGTGTCTGCTGTCGGGTCCGGTCCCGTCCCGGCCCCCCGCACCCCACCCCCCCACCACAGATAAGCACCTTGAAGTTGTAACATCAAAAATGAGGTACTAGATGATCACACATTACACATGTCAGTAAATCTATTCACATGGGGGTTCTCCTCATTCCTCACAGCAAGAATACACACCTCTGAGCAACAGAAACAAACAAAGAGAAACAGGAGACAAAACAGAGAGAGAGAGAGAAAGAGGAATGAGAAAAAGTGAGAGACACAAAGGGGGTAAAAATGAGAGACAGAAAAGAGAAATATAAAACTGAACAGAAAGGGTATAAATGAGAGAGTAAGGTATAACAGAGAAAAAGAAAAGACAGAAGGGGTACAAACGAGAAAAGAGAGGGATTATAAATGAGGGAAAAGAGGAAGAGATAAAAGGGAGAGGGGGGGGGTATAAATGAAAGATGAGGACAGAACAAAACGTAAAATTACTCGTCGTATTGCAGCACTCCTAAACAAATAAATACAGTCAGTCTTTAAAAAACAAACACAACAAACGATGCTAGAGGGCTAAAGTGTGGGGGTGTAGTGAGGAAAAGAAAAATCACACTCACAGGAAAAGTTCCTCCTTTCCTTAGAGAACCCTGCGTATGCTTCTTTAGTGTGTGCTGTCGTAACGTACGAAACAACGTGTGAAATGCACTGCTCTCTCTCTCTCTCTCCACCGTCCACAGCTAAATCTGAAGTTCAACCGAAAACGTCGCCTTCCCCAAAAGTGACTCAATTAAAACTTTCAACAAAAGAAAACCTCAAAAACAAGCTGTTTGTTGAACAAACCTTATTCGTAGAAATGTGCTTGTGTAAGTGCCGATAATAAACCTCTAGAAACTCCTCGCTTCGCCGATGCTGGTATTCTTCCTTTTTTTAATCCTCTTACGCATCTTTTAAAGAACATGCATTACAACTGCACTGACGGGTAAATATCTGCTATTTATATATTTATATTTATATATATATTTATTTATATACTCTTTTGTTTTGGAGAGAATTTATTATTTTTATATGAAGTGTGAAGGTTTTCTCTCCTCGGACTGAATCGCAGGGATCGAGTGGGGACTGCGGTTCTAGTGTTGCATTATGGGATATGAAAATGGAAGGGAAGGGGGCTGTAGAAATTTCCACCAATAAAAACCCTACTTATCTTCTCTCTGCGCACGTGTGTGTGTGTGTTTGTGTGGATAATGAAATGGCAAAAGGCCCTTCCCTCACTGATTATAAACGGTGATGTACGAACTGTGTTATCAGTCTCTGAGTGTTTATTCTTTTCCTCCTCAGCGCTCCTCACTCGTCCTCTTCGTCCTCGTCCTCCTCCCCGTCGGAGAGAGTGGGGCAGGGGCGGATCTGCCTGTATCCGTCCAGCCATTTCTCCACCATCTGAGTGACCAGGGGATGGTTCCTTCGCCTGGAGCTCTTCTGCATGGCTGCCAGCATCCCTCCGTCCGTCACGCAGCAGTCCAGCCACTCCCTCAACAGCTTCTCCTGCTGCTCCTCGTTCCCCATCTGCAACACACACACACTCAGTTATTTATATTTCCCACATTTACAGTGGTCATTAGACATGAACCAGAGTCTCCACAAAAGACCGTTAAGACTGGTTCATGCTTCTGCATCGACTCGACACCGCTGTGAGCGTTTATCCTTCTGCGTCTGTGTCTCTGTGCAATTACACCGCCACACCACTAGGGCTAAATCTGTATTACACAATGCGGTGGTGAAGCCGTATTAGATTTAGAAATCTAGGGGGTAAGGGTGCCCACACACTAGACAAAGTGGTAGACGCAGACGCATGCAGCACCCGTCTGTCTAGAAGGTGTGTATAAGGCTGTAGCCCCCCGCTGTTTTTGATTGGCTGATGTGCCTCCTCGACAGAGTCCGTCGCAGCAAAAGCTGAAATGGTTTGAACATTCCTGACGCTTGCAGGAGCATCATTAACTGCATTCGGCCTCGCTGGTAGTCCGTCAGTAACGACGCCTCACTGAAACACATTCGAGGAATACGTTTAACGTGAGGCGCCAGGAAAGAAACCCATCCAAAGCCGGTGGGGTCATTTACTGCGGTCTGCGTTCTCTGTTGTGTGGAGGAGAGGAGTTCATGTTTCTGGACTTCGTCGGTTCAACTTGATCCATACTTGTCCAAATGCAGTGGATGTGTTCTGTATCAAAGCTGCGTGTAGTAACATTTCTGGAGACGTGCACGTCAGGGTCCGGTGTAGGGTTCACACTGATGCTTCACTGACGGTGAAGGGTTAACACAGAAGCATAAATTGGGCTTTACACCAAAAGGACTCTGGTTCTTGAAGCAGTTACTGTGTGGTTTCATAGCCAAAGCGTCTTTTGGAACAGAGCATTTTCCTGTTTTATTTCCTTTTATTTATTTATATAACATGTTGTAAATGACTGCATCCAGCGCCACTACATGACGACACTTTATTTGAGGCTCTGAGCTCTTTCTGGAGCTTCTTTTTTGTTTGTCACAGTTTTTCTTTTTGTCCAGGGGTGTTTTTCAGTTCCGTGTTGTGGAAAGTGGCTAACAGGAATAACACTAATGAAGATCTAATACTTTATAAAACAGAATGACCTCAAACTGAGGAAAAGTGTATTAACTGTGACTCACTCCTGATTAAAAATGATGGCTCTTTTGTGGCACGTAACGGCTACTGAAAGTAGAATTATTAGATTCAGATATTAATAGTGTCCCTGGGCTCTGCAGTTACAGACCCACATTCCTACAAAGTCTGCCGATATGACACTCGATCACACACACTGCTGATTCACTGGCATTCGCAGCCGAGGCCTCGTGAAGGTCGCAGGCTCTTATTACAAACACAAACACACACACACACACAGGATCACAGGAAAGGAACATATGCTGAAAGTGTGTTTAGATAGGGGGAGTACACCGCTGTGCAGTTTGATCCTTGTGGTATTTTGATCAAAGGCAAGTAACTTCCATTACAGCGTTCCCTTTAACACAATCTCTACAGAAAAACATTTAAATACAGTATTTTTCTGCAAGGATTTCCGCGCACAACAGAAACACTTTAGAAAAACAGTGTAAATTACAGAACTGTATTTTGAAACTTATTCACAGACTTTATTTTCCTTTAGAACCTTATTTTTAAATTTGAAAATCAAGAAGACCAATCACAATGGGCCTTTGTAATGTGTGTGTGTGTGTGTGTGTGTGTATACGTACCTCTTGTGCTGACAGAAAGTGGATGTGCAGCAGCTTCCTCTCGCTGTCAACCAATGGGAGGAAGGTGACCGTGACGTCGTCGTCTGTGTTGAGGTTGGCGCCCGCGCCGCGATTGTCGTAGCCGTCCGTCTCCATGGCGACCAGCGCTGAAAAGTGACCCCTCGTGTAACCAAGGGCAATAGGGCTTTTCCAGCAAAAGCTCTGTTCCCATAGCAACGGCAAGTACACACCTGGGAAAAATATAAACAAGTCAGAGGATGTTAACGCCTTCAGGAAACAGAACAAAGGCAGAGATTCATCAGGACTGGAGAATTTGCCCAGAACAATGTTTCTTTCATTCATTCATTCATTCATTTACATTCTGGAAACCTATTCATCACACTCACCCAGTCACTCCCACCTGTGGAGGATTTCACACACTCACCCAGTCACTCCCACACACAAACACCTGTGTACAATGTCACACACTCATGTATTCACCCACACAGCTTACTTTTGTCCACAGGTGTGTGTGTGTGTGTGTGTGTGTTCCTGCTTTGTGACCAGCGATTCTTAGTGGTCTCTGGAACCACTGTGACCCTAAACAGCATGTAGAGCTCACAGAAGATGAATGAATAAGTGAATGAACAAACGAATGAGTGAATGAATGTTGTAGTTTTAGTCTGTAGCACTGTTTCAGCGCGGCTTAATGGTTCCTTTTACCTCACCCTTCTGAGCTTTACAATTTACACCAAAATGGTGCCATAAGAAGAGTGTAACACACTTCAGCTCCTAACTGAAAAAATGCTTTAATTTTGAGATGATTCTCTGCAGTTTTATTAAGAATCTTTCACACATCCTTTCACTTTGCTCCAAAACACTAGACTCTGCTCTAAAAGGGTTTTACAAAGCACTGAAGTGTCCAGCGAGATTGTGTTTAAAAACACTGCACAAGCAGCGACAGAGATGGCCCCGCAGCATCTCACTCAGAGCTGTAGAGCATCAGTCTGCTCCATAAACGTAAATACAGCAATGCCTTGCACTTGAGACACACACAAGCACTTACTGTAAATCCCACCCACATGAGTGCCCCATATTACACGTCTGGGCAATCGCCATTATCTTATTTATATTCTCATTCTCTCTCTGTCTCTCTCATTTAAAGATGAACAGTTTATTTTAACAGAATCCTTACCTTGAAAGCGCGTGTAGCCTAACGTTTCCCCTCGGAAACTCTTGTAATACTTCACTCCGTAAACTATGATTGGCCGACGTAGAATGTGTGCAAGAACGAATACGTGAGTCTGCTCCAAACTCGCACCAGGCTGAGAGAGAGAGACAGAGAGAGAGAGAGTGCGAGAGAGAGAGAGAGAGAGAGAGTGCGAGAGAGAGAGAGAGAGAGCGCAAGAGAGAGACACAGAGAGAGAGAGAAAGCAAGAGAGAGAGTGAGAGAGAAAGAGAGAGAGAGAGAGAGCAAGAGATTAACAGAAGTTCAAACTCTAAATACAGTTCACAAAAAATATTGCTGCAAATCTGATAAAAGTTAAAATGTCCCTGAACAGTTTTAAACATAAAGCGGCTTTGTGCTAATTCTCCACAGAGAGGGTTTCTCCACAGAGACCCCAGAACCTGTGTCACCCATCACAGCACTCCTGCAATTCCTTCCTGGCCCACTAGGGGGTACACCCTTTAATAATGTCCTGTTAATATTCTGCTTCATTTGGAAGTGCATTGTCTAAGTAACAAACCTGAGTGGTTTCCTAACCATAGTTTTTTGGCAGTTTTTAAAACTTGGTTTTGTCCAAGGGTCCTTTAAACCCCTGAAAGCTTTGAGTACGATGTAGATTTACACGAGCATTCTCATCCAACATTTCCCCTGAACTGAAAGGTATTAAAAGATCCCTCTCTGCTGCAGTAACAGCCTCTGATTTTCTAGGATGGCTTTATAACACGTGCTGGAACATAACTGTGAAAATTTGATGGCACTCAGCCACAAGAGCATCAGTGGTGTTGATTAGTTCTGGACCAAACCACACCAACTCAACCCATAGGAATTGGATGGAGCTCCATCTGTCTAAAAAACACCATCCCATCACTCCACAGATCAGCGCAGAGGGTTGAGTTAGACTCTTCCAACCCACGCTTGGCACTGGTGTGTGTGTGTGTACCTGGCTGGCAAGGGACAGGATGAAGGCCCAGTCCTCCTGCCACTGTTCCTCCCTGAGGGAGAAGTGGAGACCGAAACTCTGCGAATACCAAGACTCCCATTCTTTCCACCGAGTATAGAACCTACAACACAAACACACACCGTTACACACTCCTCCCCTGTACACACACACACCTCTGACAGGGCTGAAATCTCACAGATTAAGCTCAAAAGGATATGATGGTAAAATACTTAAAACCTCTTAACAGCTCTATAGTGTATAGCTTTTAGCAAGTCAGTGTAACATGCCAGATCTCTCTGTGTGTGTGTGTGTTCTGACCAGTGTGAGCAGTCGTGCAGGCTATCGTGCAGTGTTTTGCGGAGAACTGAATCTTTGTCGTAGATCCCCCAGGTGGCCTGCAGCACCGAGTCCAGCAAACAGTCTCCAGCCGTTCGGTTCCACAGAGCATACAGACGACTGTCCAGACGAGTACCCAGCTCCAGAGACCAGTTAATCACCGCAGACTCCTCCTCCAACTCTGCTCGCACACACACACACACGTTCCATCAACATCCCTTAAATCAAAACCATAACTCTCATAAACAGTCACCTATCTGTAAAACCATAAAGAGAAAGCACAGACAGTACTGAGTTTAACCCTTTGTGGTCGAAGAACCACGTCAAATACGACCATTCACGATGTCTCTATTAATATCTTAGCGATAGCACAGCGCAGAAATACAGTTCAAACGCTCTGTGAATGTGCAGAAACTAGTCTTTCTATCGCATGTTATCACCACTGTACTGATACTGTACACCCCGAGTTACCAGCCTGTGTATGAGCCTGAGACACGCCTCCTCTGCCTCTCGCCGCGTCTCACTGGTGGATTTACTTGTTTTTAAGACTCTGATAAAACTATTTCACAAAAACACTTCATCCACACGAGGAAAGGGATGTTTTCACAAGAAACATAACGACTTTCTAAAATCGGACTTAAGTTTTTCAGGGTTAGAGACAGATTACCTCTTCATAAAATGCTGTAGGTCACATGGGCCTCTCTTAACGAGAGAGCTGCGACTGTTCTGAACATTCATTCATTCATCCATTGTCTGTAACCCTTATCCAGTTCAGGGTCGCAGTGGGTCCAGAGCCTACCTGGAATCATTGGGCGCAAGGGAGGTATACACCCTGGAGGGGGCGCCAGTCCTTCACAGGGCAACACACACACATTCACTCACACACTCACACCTACGGACACTTTTGAGTCGCCAATCACTCAAAAGTGATTGTGTGTGTCACTGCTGTCAGTGTTGTTTGTTGCGTTTGTCGTTAAGGTGATGTGTCATTAAAAGCCGGTTGTTCCGGTTGGTTTTGGAGGTCAGCTCTGGTTGCGAAGGTCATGTTTGGTTTCTAAGCTTCACCTTTTTGTACGTCGCGGTCAAGCACTTCATCAAACAGCTTCTCTTGAACAGCAGGAGGTAAATCTTCAATGTCTGGAACAAGAACAAAGGAAAGAACCACTCAAACATTTGTTCACAGCTTGTGTTTAAAAGAGGAATAATCTGAGTACACAAAGTTTAGCGTTTATCAACAGCCAAAATGGACAAAATCGAGATGTAACTTCGTAGTTAGAGCTTGAACAAAGATGCTGAACCCACACGGAGACATCAAAGAGGGCAGGGATGTTTGATGACATGTTATATGATCATTTTATGTGGGAGTGTGTGTTTCTGCTTCATTTTTGGAAGAGAGTGTTGAGTTTAATCCGCTGTTAATTCCGGGCATAGTCCACAAAGCAGAATTTCACAGCTGAACCGGATTGGTTAAGTCCAAAATCAAGCCCGTCCAATAGGAAAGGAGCTGAGGGGCATTCTTACTGGACAATTCCCAACATTAGTCTTAGAGAGGACATTAGCCCCCTCGTCTCCACAGTGGAACACAGTTCTGTCCAATACTCCCCCTGTGTAAACAGCCCCTGTTCAGAACGCCCGCTTTCAGCACCTGTTCCTTTAAATGATAACGAGCCGCTCGCTGTTCACCCCGACCCCGAGCGCACAGCAGTGAGGAGCGAGGAGCAGAAGCTCTGGTTTTTAGCCGTTTTCACTCTGTTCTCTTTCTTCTCCATTCTTGTTTTCTCCGTTTTTACTCGGTTCTCTTATTTCTCCACACTCCTCACATGAGCGCAGGTCCTGCGCTGTGATTGGACAGACTCAGACGAGGGTGCGGGGCTACTTCATCTATGTCTATAGCAGGCTTGAACCTGAGGGGGCGCCGTAGATGTGGAACTGACCCCAATAACCATAATTATTGTTGTAATAATAATAATAACGTATTTATTATTAAAATTTGTTTCTGTAAATTTTCAAATTTAAATCAAGACTAGTTCATTTCATTTCCTCAGAACCACGCAGTGCAGCTGCCCATGAAAACAAGGTCTGGGGTGCAGTTACCCTTTAATGCTCAGTTACTATTTATAAGCTGAATATAACATATTCAGAGGCACATATACAGTGTTATAGAGCTCTGGTCTCCTGCTGTAAGCTGATACTCTGGAATGTCTTGTTTAAAGTCGGCGGTGGACACACTCTCCAGGGGTCACGCCAACAAAAACATCACACCGTTTCACTGCTAATAATAAACATTCAGCCAATTAAAGTGTGTAAAGACGTTCGCGTCAGGCTTAAATCGACAGAGACATGCACCAATACCATTTTCACTGAGTCTCAATTTCAGTGAGTGCCATGAACAGACCGATGACCTGCAGGAATGAGGGAGTCAGACAAAATATTTTCTGTTTCTCATTGATTTAAAGAAGACCTATCATTTATGTTTAATTGAGTATTAATGATATTTCAGTCCCTGAAGGAGGGAAGAATGTTTATTTGATATTTGTTAATAACACTTCAGAAGACAGTGGTAAGTGATGGTGAGCAACAACTGTTTTATTTGATTTTTACGACCTTCAGAGTTAAAGCAACATTATGTATGACGTGGGTTTTCTGCTTCTGGGGCTCCCCCTAGTGTAATTCCTGTTTACAGCACTGTACAGTGATCAGTGGGGAGTGGGTGGTAATTTTCCTAGCCTCCTGTGCAAGTTACAAAGTGCAGTTTCTGCAGTGCTATGACAGAGGCTGTATAGTATGTGTATGCATGTGCAGATTTTGTCTGAAAGGTATCAATACCCAGGGGAATATTATATTTGGGATTAGATGGGTTCATTTTGGAGAATGTGCACAAACGATGCTTCAAATGAAAGTGTGTGCCGAAACACAGCAGCCTCTACTCTGTTTCGGTTCATCTCTGCACTTGCACGGAACTGTTAACAACTGCAAGGTACCAAACAACAAGGTGGCTGTAGCTTCGTTACCACTGAGCACTAAAGGAAGGAGCAGACATGGACCTGCAGGAAGAGTGAAGGTGACGAGGTCGGTGAGGAAGTAGCAGGCGAAGTCTCCTTTGCGCTGGTGCAGCGAGGCGGCGATTTCTCTACGGATTTGTTCCGTCAGCTCGGGACACACCATCGCCGGGATACACTTCACCGCCTGCTGAGAAACCTGGGGTCAGAGAGGACACGGCGAGGTCAAAGAGAAGGCACACGGCTCACTCCGATTCCTACAGTAGGAGGCCAAACGGATTAGGACTGAGATTAATGACACATTTTCCAAAAGCAATGCAATATAAACATCGCTGTAACGCCACACTGTGACCATCTATTTGTACAAAATCCAGAGCACTTTCACCAACACACCCCTACACTCTGAGGGTCTGGGACACTTCAAAGTTCAGTGTTTGATGTTTTAAAACAAATACATGGGCTTTAAAATGTAACGGATGGAGCTGGTCTACGGCGAACAATACTGAAGCCGAACTGGTGTCGTCGATATAATTCCAGCTGATCCCTATCGTTCTTTCACTGATTAATAACTGTTTGAGTCAGTTTTGGTGAAGTACTCCACTAAATAATTCAGCAGATAGCCTGTAAAGCCGTGTCTTTCCATGACAGTGTAATCTGCTCTCCTGCTGTGTGAGAGGGAGAGAGTGAGAGGAGAGAGACAGAGACAGAGAGAGAGAGAGGAGAGAGACAGAGAGCGAGAGGAGAGAGACGGAGCGAGAGAGAGAGAGGAGAGAGACAGAGAGAGAGAGGAGAGAGACAGAGAGAGAGAGAGCGAGAGGAGAGAGACAGAGAGAGAGAGGAGAGAGACAGAGAGAGAGGAGAGAGACAGAGAGCGAGAGGAGAGAGACAGAGAGAGCGAGAGAGAGGAGAGAAAGAAAGAGAGACAGACAGACAGAGAGAGAGAGAGGAGAGAGAGAAAATCAATAGCTAGTGAGGGTAACACTTTGACCAATCACAGCTCAGCGCTTCCGTAATCCAGTCATATAATCCTTTATTGACAGTTGAGCGGCCACTCTAAATGCCCTTTATGCCTCAGACAGGGCGCGCACACACACACACACACACACACACACACACACACGTCCCAGTCAGTACACTCTGAAACAGATACACCGTGCAATCCAAATATTTGGACAGTGAATATGTATTTGATTTGTTGTGTAATCTAACACACTACACTGTCCACTGTGCAAAATACAGAGACTGCACTTCACTGATTTAAAGCAACGCTAGGTAAGATTTGGTGTCTGACCAGACACTGAGAACTGAAGTTAATAAACTGAAATAAATTTTCAATAAATCATCCACTCCTTTCCTGCCCAAATGTCCACTGCTGTGAGGTTAATTTGATGGGGATCATTTAAAGCAACACTAGGTCAGATTTGATATTTTTGCATCTCTTGAGCTCCCCCCTACAGTTGCAGTCAAGGGAGGGAGGGGTAGTGGTTTCCTACCCTCCTCCAAAAGTTAACATAGTGCAGTTTCAGAGCCTGGATTCTCTTTATTACATCTCAGTGGAGCATCACAATGATTTTGAAGCTGTAATTTTATGATAAAAATACGACCTAGTGCTCCTTTAAGTTCATAATATTTAACTGATAGTCCGGAGAAGATTTAATAGGAGATACTGAACGAGGAAAAGGAACGTCAAAAGGAAATGAGAGAAAAGTGAGTCGTCACTAGACTCAGCAATAAAAGCTCGAGAGCATGTATTTACTTCTCCTTTTGCCTTTTTGTGTGAAAGAGAAAAGAAAGAGAACAGAGACAGTGGTGCGTACATTCTTCTGCTTACAGACGTTCCTCTGGTTAAAAGCTAATCGTTAAACTTCATTTTTTTACAAATACCTACAACACTTAATGGAATCACGCCCCACACACAGTTATTTACTGGTTGAGTTGTGTGTATCACTGATGTCACAGCAGGACAATGCACATCTGAGACAATGCATTACGACATTATTTATTCAGTGCACAACAGTAAACAACAGTAGCACTGTTTTAATTATTGCCTTATTTCCTTTGGTGGAGATTTACAGCAAATAATAAAAGTCACTGTCATTGTGTACGTCTTGAGAATCTCATGAACTCAGACTCATGAATGGAATGAAATCATCGGCGCTCTGGAGGTCTTTGTTATTCCCTTAAACCCATAACAATGCACAGATCCATCATGAGACAGGGATGTACAGTGAGTGAAGCTCAGGTTCTGAAAGGACACGAGGGTGAGAGACGTACTGCCGGAGACTGAGAGCTGTACCTCGGTCAGGAGGATGGCGAGCATGTCCTGCCTCTGGAAGCGGATGGCGAGATGGACGAGCGTGAAGCCGTCGTCAAACGCAGACACTCGATTCAGGAGTCGAACCTCATCAGACGTCAGCTGCCGGGCAATATCTCCACCTGAAGATTTATACGCCTCCACCGCAGCCAGATCTCCCTCCACCACTCCTGCAGAGAGAGAGAGAGAGAGAGAGAGAGAGAGAGACAGAGACAGAGAGACGACAGGGAGATGAAGAGATGGAGATTATGGAGGGAAAGGGATGACAGAGGGACAGATATAGAGAAAGATGACAGAAGGAGAAAAAAAAGATGGAAGGAGGGAGGTGGAGAAATGGGGGAGAGAGAGAGAGAGAGACGACAGGGAGATGGAGAGAAAGAGATGTCAGAGAGAGAAATATTAGACCTGATGGCTGCCACCGCTGTGTTCAGTTATGACACTTTATCTAAAGAACGCGTCTTGGCCGACTGACCTCAGCTGCAGTACGAGGGGGAGAAACGGAGACAATAAATTTGAACAGAAATACCCTATGAACGTCAGTCTTTATGAGCACTGATATCTGAACCAACGCTCACTCTCCAGGTGATACAACCACCGCTGGAAGTCTGCAGCTAACTCTGCAAAGGTGTTTCTAATAGAGCGCCTTTTCAATTCCACTCTCATAACCTCAGATGAAGGATTTATAGCCTCTTTCCTTTGCATGTGATGAATGGAACCAATCAGACGTGCTCTTCTCGGTCCCAGAGGCTGTATTAGATCCAGAAATCCACACTTGAAGCCAGCTCAGATTTTCACAATCCACTCCACCCCTTGAAAAAGAAATTTTCACAACACTCTCAAGAGTGAAAAGCGTTCGTTTCAAGTTAATCTCTGAAGCCAGGGGTCTCCGACAATGCTGCGATTGAGCAATTCATGGGGGAAAGAATCCTACCAACTGCACCCATGCTTCTCCCTGACACGCCTTATTTTAGGTGTTAAGCATGAACTACTGCTGATACTAAAAATGCAGCCCATTTCTCCAATGACCGACAGTACATTGATCAAAAGGGGACAGTGAAGGAAGCCAACGACTGTTGTCTTCATTGCATTTCATAAAAAAGTCTGGTATTATTTTGTATTTTAAACAGGACGTATGAAAAACTCCCTCGTTCAGTGCATGTGCATGTTAATTTATACATCTGGAGCCCACCAACCCGCACACTGTGAAACAAGACCGCCCAGTCAGTTTCCTGTGGGCAGCCGAACTCAGAAAAAACGAGCCGTTCTGTTTCTGCACCTCTTCTGACGTCAGCTGCAGAGATTTTAGAGTTGCCCCTCCCCCTCTGAGTCTGTCCAATCACAGAGCTCGACCCGCGTTTACGTGAGAGCGCAAAGATGGGTTTCAGAGACGAGAAAAAAGAAAACAGTGAAATCAGAGACAATATGAGAACGGAGGAGAAAGAAAACGTCTAAAAACCAGAGCTTCTGCTCCTCGCTCCTCACTGCTGTGCGCTCGGGGTCGGGGTGAACAGCGAGCGGCTCATTATCATTTAAAGGAACAGGTGCTGAAAGTGGGCGTTCTGAACAGGGGCTGTTAGATAAACATGAAATAACGAGCTCTTAATTCTATGTGCGCATTTATTCAGAACAAAAAAGGAATGATCAAGCGTCCCGCTGCCAAAATGTTGGGAATATTGTAACTGCTGAGTCTCACAATCCAACAGAAGGTCTGCCTCAGCCCTATATTTGGAAAGTGTAGCCCTGCTACTCTCTCTTCATAAAGCATCAGATCATGTCCACACGCAGTCATTCATCAGCCAGTGAGCACTTGACAAAAGCGAAGCTTGTAAAACTGATTTATAAAGGAATGTTCTCATTTAAAGAGCAGAAGTGTTCATCGTTTCTAATGATTTCATCTGAAAAAGACTAATTAAAGCTTTCAAAAGAGCTGCTCTGCCACAGCATTCAACACTAGCTTTGTGAAAGGAGACACTGGGCAAATGGATGAGATGAATGGAGTGTCATGAAATTAAAGGCAATGGTTCTACACAGCAGCACGAGTTCTACATAAAACCATCTGCGTGGTGAAATCATTCCTCAGATTAATGGAGAATGTGTTGTATATGGGTTCTTCTATTCCAGCAAACATCTTAACAATAAAAGAACTCTTCAAACAGGTGCTACAAAGAACCACACATTTTCTATTAAAGAGGGACTAGGTATGTTTGCTCCTGGGCTCCCCCTACAGGGGCACAGTGTAATTCACATTTACAGCACTGTGGGGGGGGGGAATAAAAAAAATAAAATAAAATTCAAGGACGCTGGTTTCCTACCACTCCTAAAAAAGTTATATAGTGCAGTTTCTGCAGTGCTGAGCTCAGAGGAGCAACAACAGAAGCTCTATTCTCCCTGTTACAGCTCAGCGAAGCATCACAACGATTTTACCTAATGTTCCTTTAATCTGAAGAATTTCACCTCGTCAGTTTTTCTGTGCAGAGACAAAGCTGCTGTAAAGAACCACTGCCTTTTACAAAGAACACTTGAAGAACCCTGTTTTGGTTCTCTGTATTTTTAATGAGTGAAGTGTGACATCAAAATGAAGACTTTATGATGGTTAATGATTAAAAGAAGAATCTTACACACCGTCCTCAGGACACTACTGTTCTACAATTATGAAATGTGCCGTCTTCCTCGGGCGAGAGTTTCTAATTCATGGCTTTTTTATAATCAAAGAATGGACCCCGAACCCTAGGACACACGTAAGTGTCAGCCAACGTACGTTAAAGTGAACATGTGTCACAAAACCAGACATAAACACATATAGTATAGAATAGGCGTGGGCGATACTGCCACAAAATAATATCACAATATTTCAGGGTATTTTGATGACAACGATATTCTTAACGATATGAACAAAAACAAACTTATTAATTTCAAAATCACACTATTGCAACAAAATAAACGTTATATTACTATTAATTATATTTAATGAAATATATTATTTGCACAAAACCATGTTTATTTTGTAACCAAACCATCTCCATACGAGGTGTTTTTTTGGAGCAAAGTCCTCCGCCTCAGAGCCACTTTCCACCGTACTTCACTGCGTCTAAATCACTCACGTAAAGAACGTAGGCCGTATTATGGGTGACAGCATGCCGTTACATAAACAAGTCAGAATATCACTATACAGAATTTTATTTATTTTTAAATATAGTTTAAAAAATTATGACCATATTATCACAAACGATACGATATGACACGGCCCTAGAACAGAATACAACGCTGTAGGGCTGGGCAATTAATCAAAATCGACATTCAGAACTGTTCTAATCGACATAATCTTGTCTATATTGATTAATTAAAAAAATTTAAACTGGTTTTTTAATTATTATTATTATTTATGCCACCACCATGATTTGAGGCCAACTGAGCGACTCGAGCTCGTACCAAACAAAAACACAGCGTCTGTGGATTAAACGGTGTTGTGTTCTGACTTTAATTAAAACGACACTGAACAAAAAGAAGTAAACGCTGAGAAAAAACAGCCAAAGCTCAATCACACACCAAATATAAACAGAGCCCAGAAAACATTCCCCTAGAATAAAAAACATCCCAGCTTTAACACTGGAGCATATTTACAGCACATGCCTCGTCACTGAACTGTGAGGGTCACGAATACAACAACAACACAATCCTTTATTAATCGTAATCGTGATTAAAATCTACAATTTATCGTGATATTGATTAGCGCTCACATCGCCCAGCACTGACCAAGCAGCCACCTGCAGATAAACGGCAGTGAAGATTTCAGTGAATGCCTGTATGTGTGGGAGTGTGTGTGTGTGTGTGTGTGTGTGTGTGTGTGTGTGTACGCCCAGATATGGATTGGCGCTCTATGGTTGCGAGTACACTGGGCACATTTGACTGCAGCTTTTGCAAGTGTGTGTGTGTGTGTGTGTGGACAGTGTTGTATGGAATGGTGTTTAAGCATCACTGATTGTAAAGTGTCCTTGGGGACCTAGAAAGGCACAATATAAGTGTAAATGTTAAATAAAATAAATAAATATTCAATGCTGGAGGAGGTACTGAAGACCTCCAACTCTTCCAAAAAATAGCGAGTGTGTGGGTTGGTGGGTGGATGTGTGTGTGGGTGGATGCACCACTTCAGAGAACAGTTTCCCTGTTCCACACTCCAGTGCAACACATGTGATCGGGCAGGACGACCTTAGGCTCATATTCAGCTGCTCCAGAGCGTCCCATTCTATGGATCATCAAGTCTCTTCAATGCAGATCACACACCTGAACGTCTCTGTCAGCTGTAACTGGTTTGACTCTAGAGCTGCGTCTCTGCATTTCCCCGGGTCCTGACCCCGTTCTGTCGGCACGTTCCACGACGGAGGAAAACCAGAAGTAATTTAAAAAGTAATAAAGAGACCTCACATGAATGAATCTGCTAAGAGCTTTTCCAAAGAGAACAAGGCGGCTGCTGTAATTACATTACTCCCTCCGTTTAAATTTGAGTGCGTGGGCTTATCTCCAACTCTCTCTGAGCTTTTGTGAGGCTTGTTATCCTTTAAAGCTTTAAATTAAAACACTAACTTGAGGGAGATGCTCATTTTAGTTTGGAGTAGAGCTGCTCAAAGAGAAAGGAGTAATGTCTTTCGTTTTATTCATTTACAAGCACTGGAAAAGAATGGAGTACACTTTACACATCTTTTATCTGAACGCGTTTGCATCAACAAATCTGTGGACATATGCAAATGAGATGTCTTCGCCTTTGGCATGAAATTACGTTATGAATAATTATTTTGTTTTTTGCCGGGCGCCCCAGAAGAGCGCTGACTGTCTGACTGACTGACACCTAAAGTTAATTCAGCTGTATTTCACAGAGAGAGCTTAGGGTGGCGCCACTACAACGTCTATGGTTATTTCAGCCATATATTTCACGTTCCAATTTGTGAAATAAGTTTGGAACCGTTCGGTGGTGTCCAGAGGTCCTCCTTTCTTTGGACAAGTCTCTTTTTGGGCCCTAAAAATGCGTCCGACAGGAATTTATAAATTGCTAAAAATATAATTTTGTTGTCTGCACTTTCCCCCGTCCCATTTCTTGCCATAAACCATAAACTCTTCATTAAAATGATCACTTTTGAAGGGTGAGCAGAAGGCACGAGGATTGAAGTGTTCAAGGGGTCAGAGAGTTGAGAGCTGAATCGGGACACACTCGGGCCGCTTCAGCGCTGTAGCTCCACCGTCCGCCGCGGAGCAGCTCAGTGTTTTACTGGAGCCTCCAACAGAAACGTGATGAACGTTGTTGAGGTGATATTCATCACAGTCTCTTCTTTATGTTTGGAGAATGTTTCTGTGACACAGTCTTTTGTTTTCTACTGTGTATTTAACAAACAGAGAGTCATCGTGTGTGTCCCTATAACGACACGAATACACGGACACACCTCACCGTCACTGACTTTCTGACGAGTGAATTACATCTGAACGGCTTTGTGTTTAACTTTACACCACGACGGGGGAAATCTCCAGATCATTAAAGAGCACCAGAGCGAGGTGTTCCTCAAAATAAATGAGTCTGTGGATCAGTGACAGCACTGTTTTTTCAGTCGGACTCTTATAGAAATAATAAATCAGTGATAAATATCTAGTTCCCAGCGAGGCCCTGTTCCTTTATCGAGTGTAGATCACTGATAAAACGTTAAACTTAAATGTTATCTTGTTGTTTTCTGGTAAAAGAGTGGCTTTAATGTCGTCTCAACACAGTTCTTCAGTTTGTAGCTTTGTGTGAACAGAAAATAACAGGCTTTCACTGATCACACACACACTGTCAGCAACTGAGAAGAGAAACTACTTTTATAGTTATAGTTATTATTGTAAATAAAGACGTTGATATGAAGCACCAAAGTTTCTCCAGACCTTCCAGTGATGAGGGGGTGTATTGTGGGCTTTTCCTGTTTTTGAAATGACACAAACACCTCTGTGACAGTGGCTAATGGCTAATGGTCCGGCAAATCTAGGCTCGCCTCGTTTCTCTTTGCTCTTGTTTTTAAAAACTTGTAACTTTACTATGCACACTAACGTTACAATATTTTATTTGTAATTCTGGACCCTTTCTATTGTTCCATTCGTCATGAAATTTAAACACAATGTAAAAGGCAGATGGGGCTCACAAAACAGATCAAACACAGAGGGAAACATGACCTAAATTGAGATGAGAGTTTGTTCTTGGGTTGACGCTGAAACATTCTCATGCTGCCCACCTCTGTCCTAAGGGCTGACAGTGTCTGAAAAGGCCTCAGTTTTGACAGCTGCTCAGCTGCCACGCAACATAATGAGGAAATCCCATAATGCACTGCTTCAACATGACCTTCTCCTCTGGCTGACAGTGACAACACACGAGCAGGTGAGTAAGGAGAGAGCTGTCAAACTGGGTTCAGTTAGAGGGCAGACGAGAAACTGAAGGGGTTGTTTAGAAGCAGAGGCCGAGCACAGCGCATTCCTGGAGCCTAGGCATTGGACGGCTTTGTGGTTCTCATTTTTTGGACACTTTAAAAACGTACACATCTTAGGCACAAGCTGATAATCATCAACCAGGTACAATGGGGCTTCACTACCATC
This sequence comes from Hoplias malabaricus, assembly GCF_029633855.1. Taxonomy (NCBI): domain Eukaryota; kingdom Metazoa; phylum Chordata; class Actinopteri; order Characiformes; family Erythrinidae; genus Hoplias; species Hoplias malabaricus. The sequence goes on from NC_089802.1 coordinate 1,777,880, forward strand.
AGCCTCCTGAGGCTACACCAGGCAGTGCTCTGTAACTTCTACTGGACAGAGAGTCTAGATACCGACAGGGCTCTGAGTCATCAATATGTCACATCAGTCTCCAGCTGCAGCAGAGATCACGTTTGTTTTTATCCGACTCACGACGGCAGCTCGTGAAATGACGCCGTGGTCTTTTGAAGAGGTTCAAACGCTCCTTGGATCGGTGGCCGACGAAAGAATCCAGCGAGAGCTGGACGCTGCAACAAGGAAGGAACAAACTCTATTGATCTGTCTGAACTGATGACGGAGCTGTGTTCAGTCCCAAACAACAACAACACGCCGATACACCATGAGTAAACACCGCTTAACGTTACCACCGCCGTTGTTGTGGTTTCCGAAGCCCACTGTTCCCCTTAGAGAAGGGGTTAGCGACGACACCAGATACATTATGGCCAATAAAATAAGCAATGGAGCCAACCAGAGGACTCGTATGTGTCAGTCAGCCCCTAGTATACACTACAACTGAGGTCTCCAGAGGGTCATCACCATCACATACAATCTGTCAGTGTCTGACACAAGCACACACTCGCACACACAGGCGCACACACACAAGCTGTGGAAGAGTATTTGCCTCAGAGGCAGAGAAACAAGGCTAAAGGAAAGGACATTGACTTATTGAGGGGATTAGACTGGGAGAAGACGAGGGGGATGGTGTCTGAAGAAGGGGGTGGACAGGTGAAAGGGGTTAAAGAAAAAGTCAGAGAAGTAGGAGTCTAGTTCCTGACACATTATCGAGCACATTCTCAGTGCTGCTGTGGTGTTAGTGTGAATCAGACACGAGGGCTGCACCTTAAAGTAGATTCATTCACTGATTATAAAAAGGTTTGTGGGTACAGAGTGAATCTAATGTGAAGAGGTGAGCTGCACTGGACATCCACGCCGCAGGATTATTAAAGTATAAAAGCAGAAGGACATTGCTCCGATAGGTTTCTCTCACTGTGTTTAGATCACAGCTGATCCGGAAAAACCAGCCCAGCTCTAGGTGTGTGTTCAGCAGACATGTGGCACACATGAACGTTCAGTATGATACACAGGTGACCGGCGCGGTGTTATTTAACTCCGTCTGTCCTGTTGCTCCTGTCGTCAGTGGCGACTCACAACAGCAGACGGCTGAAGTGGCTTAACGCATTAGAGTCCGAAGCACTCGCGTCCAGATCGGGCAGCGGTGGCCAAGTAATAATCGGCTATAATCTGATACCAGAGCAGGCATCAGGCCTCGGTCACACCGCTGGACTGGGGAAGCGGCACACTGCGGATCGTGGCTTTTTTTGGGTTGAGTTTGGGCAAAAGGCAAACAGAGACCCTCATTTTTACTGAAGTGTTTGGACACACCGCTGTACAAGATGTTTCCTTCAAAACTAATGTATTAGGTGTATAAATAAATAAAAATCATAATAATAATAATAAAAGCATTTTTGTCTCTCACACTTTTGTCATTTTGTGTGATATTAAAAGTGACAATTTATTTAAACAAGAGCAAAGAGAAACGAGGCAAACCTAGTTTAGCCAGACTGTCATTAGCCATTAGCCACTGTCACAGAGGTGTTTGTGTCATTTCAAAAGCAGGAAAAGCCCACAATACACCCCTCATCACTGGAAGGTCTGGAGAAGCTTTGGTGCTTCATATTAACGTCTTTATTTACAATAATAACAAATAATAACAAACTATAAAAAGTAGTTTCTCTTCTCAGTTGCTGACAGTGTGTGTGTGATCAGTGAAAGCCTGTTATTTTCTGTTCACACAAAGCTACAAAACTGAAGCACTGTGTTGAGACGACATTAAAGCCACTCTTTTACCAGAAAACAACAAGATTACATTTAAGTTTTTGAACATTTCTCAAACCACGTGCTTTAACGTTTTATCAGTGATCTACACTCGATAAAGGAACAGGGCTTCGCTGGGAACTAGATATTTATCACTGATTTACATTTCTATAAGAGTCCGACTGATAAAACAGTGCTGTCACTGATCCACAGACTCCTTTATTTTGAGTAACACCTCGCTCTGGTGCTCTTTAATGATCTGGAGATTTCCCCCGTCGTGGTGTAAAGTTAAACACGAAGCCGTTCAGATGTAATTCACTCGTCAGAAAGTCAGTGACGGTGAGGTGTGTCCGTGTATTCGTGTCGTTATAGGGACACACAAGATGACTTTCTGTTTGTTAAATACACAGTAGAAAACAAAAGGCTGTGTCACAGAAACATTCTCCAAACATAAAGAAGAGACTGTGATGAATATCACCTCAACAACGTTCACCACGTTTCTGTTGGAGGCTCCAGTAAAACACTGAGCTGCTCCGCGGCGGACGGTGGAGCTACAGCGCTGAAGCGGCCCGAGTGTGTCCAACAGAGGGACAGACGGTGTAGTGGTGCCACCTTAAGTCTCTGTGAAATACGGCTGAACTAGCAGTCCTTCATCTTCAGGTGTCAGTCAGTCAGCGCAAATGCCTCTTCTAGGGCGGTCCGGCAAAAATAAAAATAAATCAAAAATAACCGCTAAACCGCCCTCTGTAAATCGTCTAAACCCAAACTCACACCTACTTTTGGACACAATATTATTCCCAAGAACAGAACAAATCCATCACAGTGTTCTGCAGCACTTTTTCCTGATGGAGCTCAGAACGAATTCAGAGCCCTATTAACTCTTCACTCGCTGTTTTCACTGTACAGGGTTGGGCCATTTATATGGAGACACCTTAATAAAATGGGAATGGTTGGTGATAGTAACTTCCTGTGTGTGGCACATTAGTATATGGGAAGGGGGAAACTTTTCAAGATGGGTGGTGACCATGGCGGCCATTTTGAAGTCAGCCATTTTGGATCCAACTTTGGTTTATTCAGTGGGAAGAGGGTCATGTGACACATCAAACTTATTGGGAATTTCACAAGAAAAACAATGGTGTGACTTTATTCTTTCATGAGTTATTTACAAGTTTCTGTAATAGTCAGAAGAAATGCTTTAATGACTGCTTTATTTTAAAGGAAGCGCATCAATCTTCTTCAAATCAGGCTCAAGTTGTTTACCCAGAGAAAGGGAATTTAACATCCATCCACTGCCTGCTACAACCCCATAAGAATTCATTAATTTAATCCCTGTTCAATACATCCTCGTCAGGGTCAGTTTCAGAAACTCACCAATTCTCACACACACACACACACCTATGAACAATTTCACACTCACAAACAGTTACACAAACTCATACATTCACTCACAAACTCACCCAGTCACAATGTCAACCAATCCACCCACCAGCATGTGTGTTTGGACTGTGGGAGGAAACCTGAGCACCTGGAGGACACCCACACAGACACAAAGAGAACACACCACACTCCTCACAGACGGTCACCCGGAGGAAACCCACACAGACACAGAGAGAACACACCACACTCCCCCGGAGGAAACCCACGCAGACACAGGGAGAACACACCACACTCCTCACAGACAGTCACCCGGAGGAAACCCACGCAGACACAGGGAGAACACACCACACTCCTCACAGACAGTCACCCGGAGGAAACCCACGCAGACACAGGGAGAACACACCACACTCCTCACAGACAGTCACCCGGAGGAAACCCACGCAGACACAGGGAGAACACACCACACTCCTCACAGACAGTCACCCGGAGGAAACCCACGCAGACACAGAGAGAACACACCACACTCCTCACAGACAGTCACCCGGAGGAAACCCACGCAGACACAGGGAGAACACACCACACTCCTCACAGACAGTCACCCGGAGGAAACCCACGCAGACACAGGGAGAACACACCACACTCCTCACAGACAGTCACCCGGAGGAAACCCACGCAGACACAGGGAGAACACACCACACTCCTCACAGACAGTCACCCGGAGGAAACCCACGCAGACACAGGGAGAACACACCACACTCCTCACAGACAGTCACCCGGAGGAAACCCACGCAGACACAGGGAGAACACACCACACTCCTCACAGACAGTCACCCGGAGGAAACCCACGCAGACACAGGGAGAAGTGTGACAGTGACACTCTCTGAAGGGTCACTGTGCAGCCCACTGATTATTCACTAAAACAGCACTTTAATGCTGAGTATAGCCCTATTACTATTCAACCAGTGCTCCAATGAACAACCACCTTGTCATTTGGGTCAATGTCTGGATTCAAATTCACATTTTCAAGACGATACGGCAATGGACGTGTCACCAGAGAGACTTAATGTGAGTTGCATCCTGTCCTGACACACACACACACACACACACACACACACACACACAGATTGATCACTGTTTACAAGTTGGTCAGGTGCACATGTCAGAGTTATTTATAACTCCTGTGGAGGAAAGCAGAACAGACTGCACAACAAGCACACGGCGTACACTCAGACTGAAGTGTAATTAATGACACAGTCGCTCATTTTACAAGAGACGCTATAAACAAACCGAATAAAAATTATTAAAAGGAACTCGCAGAAATGCTTTAACACAGCGTCTGAAGAGCACTTTGTCTAATTAAAAGAGGACACTGTCCAATTACAAACATTTATCTCCTTTTTTGTCTATGTTTAATTTACAGCAGCTGTGTGAAAATGTTACGATGAACGGACCAATAGAAATGCTCCAAATTTACTCGAAATACAACCTGTTTACACTGACGTCCAACGAACGTGGTCTTCTCCCTTCTCCTGTAAAGTTACTACGTTGGGCGATACATGATTTTAATTGGGCAGCGACGATATACAAAAAAGTCACATGCCCAGTGCCTGTGTGCAATTTGAGCACCTAGAGCCCACCAACCCACACACTGTGAAACAAGACCACCCAGTCAGTTTTCTGTGTGCTGCCAGAGTCAGAAAACACTCTGATCCGCTTCTGACGCCAAGTACGGACTTTAGCATTGACCCCGCCCCCTCGTCTGAGTCTGTCCAATCACAGCGCTGGACCAGAGTTTACGTGAGAGCGCAGGGACCAGGTTAAACGCAGCAGAACACACAACGAGCGCGGAGAGTTACGAGCACGGAGTAAAAACTCAGTTCACTTTGTTCTTTTAAACAAACACTACTCGAATCATTAAAAAAAAAAAAAAAAGACAAATCACCGAAGTTGACAGGCAGCCAATCAGGTTAAACAACTCACGATGCACGAGTCCAATAGTGGAGCTGTATCACAAACTGTCGCCATACTATAAGACTAATACCTACACGTCAGCAACACTAGTGATTCATTATAAAAACTGTGTGAGGAAAACAGACCCATGTGTGATCAGGACCTGATTTTTCTGAGACATTTCACACGTCTGAAGACTCAGGACCGTCAAAGCCCTCGGGGCTAGCTGCTGTTTTATTGTGTCACAAACCGGGTTCACTTTGAGTTTCATCCGTGAAACCACTGTTACACAAACAACACAGTATAACATTACTCATGTGGACAGTAACCCCCGCCCCTCACCAACAGTAAACAAGACGTAGTGACTCAGACGCTGAACGCTGTATGATTTCACCCTGTGGAGAAGTAACAGCCTGGTGCCTTAAAACAGACCTCTCATTCATGTTCATTCACAGCACTGCAGAGCTCACGGACTGCGACAGGGCTCCGTAAACAAAGACGACTGAGGAGGACAAAACATAGCTCACGTTTGGCCAGTCGCAGTCCAGGAGGGAACACAAACAGATATTCCGCTTTCAAAAGGGAGCATCTTTTAGTTTAGTGCGTGTTCACATTAATGTGGGGATCTGGAGCCCACCAACCCACACACTGTGAAACAAGACCCACCCCAGGCAGATATCTGTGCGCTGCCTGAGTCGGAAAACACGGGATAAAACGAGCCGTTCAGATGGTGCTCCGCTTCTGACGTCAAGTGCCGAGACTTTAGGACGGCCCCGCCTCCTCCTCTGAGTCTGTCCAATCACAGCGCTGGACCCTCGTTTATAAACACACTACCTTCAGCGTATTCAGTCTTTAAAGCCCTGCTCGGAATGGAGGAGGTGACTTTAATGAAACATTTCTCAGAGATAAAGCCCCCTGCGTTAAAACGTTTACGTTTTCAGAAACCCACCGAATTGATCATAGACTACAGTTTCACTTCTGCTCCACTACTGATTTGTTTACATTGCCATGATGATAACAGTGTAATCATTCTGCGCTGTGATCCGCCCTCGCGGCTCAGAGCAGCAGCAGTGAGGGAACTCTGAAACTTTAAAAACTACTAAAATGCTTTACTGTGTAAATATACATTGAATATAACACTGGGCTAAATGTTATAAACTTTAAAATGAACGGACGGTTGCTATAAAATATTTATCAGCAGCTCTCAGGCCTCAGTCAAAGAGAACGAAAATAACATGCGTAAACAAAGGACAATAATGCAGCTGTGTGTGTGTGTGTGTGTGTGTGTGTGTGTGTGTCCCCAAGCACCAGGCAAAGAATCACACTTGTACCATTACATCAGAGAACAGAGAGAGAGAGAGAGAGAGAGAGAAACAGAAAGAGAGAAACAGAGAAAGAGAGAGAGAGATAGAGAGAAAAAGAGAGCGACAGAGAGAAAACGAGACAGAGAAAGAGACAGAGAAAAAGAGAGAGAGAGAAAGAGAGAGAGAGAGAGAAACAGAAAGAGAGAAACAGAGAAAGAGAGAGAGATAGAGAGAAAAAGAGAGCGACAGAGAGAAAACGAGACAGAGAAAGAGAGAGAGAAAGAGACAGAGAAAAAGAGAGAGAGAGAAAGAGAGAGAGAGAGAGAAACAGAAAGAGAGAAACAGAGAAAGAGAGAGAGAGATAGAGAGAAAAAGAGAGCGACAGAGAGAAAACGAGACAGAGAAAAAGAGAGAAAGAGAGAGAGACAGAGAAAGAGAGAGAGAAAGAGACAGAGAAAAAGAGAGAGAGAGAAAGAGACAGAGAAAAAGAGAGAGAGAGAAAGAGACAGAGAAAATGAGACAGAGAGAAAGAGAGAGAGAGAAAGAGACAGAGAAAAAGAGAGAGAGAGAAAGAGACAGAGAAAAAGAGAGAGAGAAAGAGACAGAGAAAAAGAGAGTGAGAGAAAGAGACACAGAGAAAGAGACAGAGAGAGAAAGAGACACAGAGAAAGAGACAGAGAGAGAAAGAGACACAGAGAAAGAGAGAGAGAGAGAGAAAGAGACACAGAGAAAGAGAGAGAGAGACTAACTTAACAATGGAGCCGTTAACAGCTTCAGTAACAGCACTGAACCCTCTGAGGGTGTTTTTACTTTTAGTTCATTTCAGAGAAAGAGATAGAGAGAAAGAGAGAGAAAGAGACAGAGAAAAAGAGACACAGAGAAAGAGAGAGAGAGAGAGAGAAAGAGACACAGAGAAAGAGAGAGAGAGAGAGAGAAAGAGACAGAGAAAGAGAGAGAGAGAGAGAAAGAGACAAAGAGAAAGAGAGAAAGAGACACAGAGAAAGAGACAGAGAGAGAAAGAGACAGAGAGAGAAAGAGACAGAGAGAAAGAGAGAGAGAGAGAAAGACACAGAGAAAGAGAGAGAGAGAGAGAAAGAGACACAGAGAAAGAGAGAGAGAGAGAGAAAGAGACACAGAGAAAGAGAGACAGAAAAAGAGACAGAGAAAAAGAGACAGAGAGAGAAAGAGACAGAGAGAGAGAAAGAGACAGAGAGAGAAAGAGACACAGAGAAAGAGACACAGAGAGAAAGAGACACAGAAAGAGACAGAGAGAGAAAGAGACACAGAGAAAGAGACAGAGAGAGAAAGAGACACAGAGAAAGAGAGAGAGAGAGACTAACTTAGCAATGGAGCCGTTAACAGCTTCAGTAACGGCACTGAACCCTCTGAGTGTGTTTTTACTTTTAGTTCATTTCCCCTGCTCGAGACCAAAGCAGAAAATAATCCTCTGTGTGTGTATTAGGCCTCTTTAGCTTAGCATTACAGCTAACGTTAGACATGTACACTCCCCTGTAGCAACACAGAAAATGGGCCCAGCCCACAATGGCGAGGCACTGAGTTTATAAACGTTAGTAACTACGAATAATGGATAAAGTATCACTGAAATGTTTACAGTCCAGGGTTTCTCACAAGAAAAGATGTATATTTTCATCTCACAGGGCTCACTGCCTCCCTGAAACTTACTGAAATATCAGCCACAATTTGTGACCGATGTTTGCAGCAGACGGTGGTCCAGCAAAACTAGGCTCGGCTTCCAACAACAGAGAATAACGACCATTAACTACAAAAGAAGTGGGTTCAGTACAAGTCCAACAGGGTCACGATTTAATGTGATCTGTGATCAGCTAAACATCCTACTGAAAACAATACGGTGTCTCTTAATAAAGGAGGTAGGTTCTGAATCTTAATGAAACATATTCCCCCTGTGTAAACAGCCCCTGTTTATGAGAATAGTGAGACATTCACAGCAGAAACATAGCCTTGAGAGAGCAGCAACACCCCGCGAGCCACAAAGCCGTTCTTATTTTAGCGGTTTTAGCTCAGTTCTCTTCCTGTTCTGCCCCGGTTTTCAAGGTTTTTGCTTTGTTCTCTTATTTCTCCACTTGCATTTTCACTCCGTTGTGTCCTGTTTCTGCTCTTGTGTGTTTTACACGCATTAAGCGCACCTTTACACACTCATAACGTCGTGCATTTTGACTGGAGACACTCAGATAGGGGAGGGTACACTTCTAATGATTCCCCTTGTCACGACAGAAAAAGAGAAGGGCCTGTTTTATCCCATGTTTTCTGACGTTTGAAACCCAAGGTCTGATGTCAGGGCTTGTGTTTGTAGGTGTTCCAACTTACCACTAGAAATGTTTTCTGTCTAATTTCATGCTGATTAATATCGTAATGTTTTGTCACTTTGGGTTTGGCCCTTGTTTTACCTCACGGTGCCAGGGCTCAGACACTGAAATCACTACTCAGGAATACACCACAGGAACCTCTCTGTTAAACGCAGAGGACCGGTTCCATTAACAAATCATAGCACAGAAGCCTTCAAAGACAAACCCAACCCAAAGCTCAAAATTACCCGAGCTCCAGGCAGCACAGCGAGAGAACAACAGAGCTGCTGCAAGCTCATTCCTGCTCTCCATGAGAACACCAGCTAGAGGAGTGCCACAGGGACTTAAGTCGACAGTTACAGAGATAACAGCCTTAGTGCAAACGTCATCAAACGCGTCAAAAACATTTCCCTGATATTAGACAGACAGGCTGTTGTCCTTTCGTGGTTTCACATGTAATGGTTAAATAAGGATGAAGCTCTAGAAAACAACCACTCTTGTTTATAAACATGTAGAGTATAAATAGACTGCTCTTTTTTAGAGGCAACACAAATCTAACCTCACCAACTAATCAATCAGACATGCGCATACATTAACACATCGTTATTTCAGTCGAGTATGTGTTAAGGGTTCGAGTCCCGCTCCAGGTGACTGTCTGTGAGGAGTGTGGTGTGTTCTCCCTGTGTCTGCGTGGGTTTCCTCCGGGTGACTGTCTGTGAGGAGTGTGGTGTGTTCTCCCTGTGTCTGCGTGGGTTTCCTCCGGGTGACTGTCTGTGAGGAGTGTGGTGTGTTCTCCCTGTGTCTGCGTGGATTTCCTCCGGGTGACTGTCTGTGAGGAGTGTGGTGTGTTCTCCCTGTGTCTGCGTGGGTTTCCTCCGGGTGACTGTCTGTGAGGAGTGTGGTGTGTTCTCCCTGTGTCTGCGTGGGTTTCCTCCGGGTGACTGTCTGTGAGGAGTGTGGTGTGTTCTCCCTGTGTCTGCGTGGGTTTCCTCCGGGTGACTGTCTGTGAGGAGTGTGGTGTGTTCTCCCTGTGTCTGCGTGGGTTTCCTCCGGGTGACTGTCTGTGAGGATTGTGGTGTGTTCTCCCTGTGTCTGCGTGGGTTTCCTCCGGGTGACTGTCTGTGAGGAGTGTGGTGTGTTCTCCCTGTGTCTGCGTGGGTTTCCTCCGGGTGACTGTCTGTGAGGAGTGTGGTGTGTTCTCCCTGTGTCTGCGTGGGTTTCCTCCGGGTGACTGTCTGTGAGGAGTGTGGTGTGTTCTCCCTGTGTCTGTGTGGGTTTCCTCCGGGTGACTGTCTGTGAGGAGTGTGGTGTGTTCTCCCTGTGTCTGTGTGGGTGTCCTCCGGGTGACTGTCTGTGAGGAGTGTGGTGTGTTCTCCCTGTGTCTGCGTGGGTATCCTCCGGGTGCTCCGGTTTCCTCCCACAGTCCAAAAACACACGTTGGTAGGTGGACTGGCAACTCAAAAGTGTCCGTAGGTATGAGTGTGTGTGTGTGTGTGTTGCCCTGTGAAGGACTGGCGCCCCCTCCAGGGTGTGTTCCCACCTTACGCCCAATGATTCCAGGTAGGCTCTGGACCCACCGTGACCCTGAACTGGATAAGGGTTACAGATAATGGATGGATGGATGGAGTATGTGTTAAAAAAACACCAAACAAAACTAAGGAACCTGAGCCATGAGATGAACTCTCCAATGGGTTAAATGATTTGGGAAAAGAATATTTAAATGACTTTTCTGACCACTGCAACTACACTTTGCAAGATTCAGGTCTGTTTTAATGACATCTTGCTATAAAAGGGTCATTAAACACAGCTCCGCTTTCTTAATGAAACATCTTTGACCGGCCTTGGTCAAAAAACCAAAAAGATAAACAGCTCTGTTCAGAATGGCCACTGTTCCTTTAAATGATAATGAGCCGCTCGCTGTTCACCCCGACCCCGAGCGCACAGCAGTGAGGAGCGAGGAGCAGAAGCTCTGGATTCTTCGGTCCTGCTTGTTGAGGACCAGCAAAGCCCCATCCGGCTCTGTCAGTTGGATGGAGTTGTTGGGTTGTGGATGGTCACACACCAGCGCAGAGCTTTGGGACAGTTCCCGTACTCACAGGCTACACAGCGCTATGGTAATTTCACACACCCAATCCAGCCAGAAGACAGGGATACACCAAGGAGCACATAAACAAAAACTTCCAGCTATACCTGTGTGCTGCCTGCAACCTCATGATGTGCAGGTGCTTTAATGAATCTATAAATCGAAGCTGATTCTCTCTTGGTAAATTATTTAGTGAAGCGTTTTTCTCAGTGTGTGTGGATTTACCTGCACAGGCGTTGAGGAACAACCAGTCACTCTTCCTCATGCGGTTCTTGATCTGCTTCAGCTTTTTAAAGTCCATCTCTAGCTCCTCTTTGCAGCCATGAGCCCCAGCAGCCAACTCGATGCACTGAATGTCCTGAATCTGCACCTCCGAGTCCCGTTTGGAGGTGGGCGGAGAACGTCTCTGACACGCTGGTCCACACACGCTTCCCGCTCGCTGCGGCCGAACGCGGTCCTGCTCGTTGATGACCGGCGATGGCTCGTCTGGCTCGCTCAGCTGAATCGCGTCGTTGGGTCGCGGATGGTCACACACCACGCAGCGTGGCGTCTTGGGCCAGTTCTCGTACGTACAGGCCGCACAGCACCACCTCTGAACGGGAGTGTTCAGCCGGTTCCGGTCATTGTATTCCTCACAGGGGTCCACGGGAGCTACCGGTCCGGACCTGATCCTAGGGGTGAGAGGCATACAGCGTATTTTAAACAGCACTACTCAAAGCCTCAACACGCTCAGAGGAGAGTACTAAGCTCTAGAAAAGGTATAGTGGTATGAAACAGCATTACTCAAAGCCTCATCATGCTCAAAGGAGACTTAGCAGTCTCCTCTGAGCGTGTTGAAGCTTTCAGGACTTCTGCTACAGGGCAGAGCCCAATCATACCTGAGGCCTGAGCCGGACGTCTGGGGGCTTTCGGTGGGGCTGCAGGAGCGGGGTCTCTGGCACAGGCACTGAGTGCAGCGGAGAGCTCTAGGCCAGTTCAGGTATGTGCACATGTGGCAGGACCACTTGGCGCTGGACTCAGTGCTGTGGGTCTGACGGACCCTGGGCCTGGCGCTGGAGTCGGGGCAGATAAGCAAGCTGCTGCTGCCCGAGTCGCCGTGGGGTGTGTCCAGCATAGAGCCGCTCACAAACGGCTCCTCCGTGATGATGGTGCCGCTCGGCCTCTGGGCGCGGCACATGGTGCACTTAATGGCGGACTGCCAGTTCTCGTAGGTGCAGTACTCGCAGGCCCATTTCACACCCAGCTCCGTCATCGTCACACACACACTCACACTCTCACACACACTCACTCACACACTCACACCCACTCACACCAATTCCGATGTCACATACAGAGGGCAAGCAGGCAGCAAGATACTGAAATCAAAAGAGATAAAGAAACAAACGTAAATAACACAGTAAACAAGTGCAAAATAAATAATTGATGATCCGACAGTGGTTTACAGCTTTTAAGCTCTCAAAGCTAAGACACGTGTGACATTCAACATGCTCAGAGGAGATTGCTAATACGTACAGTAGCAGTGGTACGTACACACAGCTTTAAAAAGCCTCATCACGCTCAGAGGAGGGCACCAAGCTATAAAGGTCTAGCCCAGGGGTGCGTACTGATGGTTTATTATTGATATTTACATCTACAATTTGGACCTGCAAGGTAGGTGTCTATTAGAGTGGACAGTGAGCGGATACCGTGTTTATAGTCTGTACTGTATTACTAAAAACAACCAAGACAGCGTTCCATTTCCACCTTAAACTGTGCGACAGTGTACTGGCACCTGCTGCACTATTTAAGGTGGAACGGGAAACTAGTGAATTACTATATTAAGTGAGTGTGTGCTGTACACAGTTGTGTTGGTGCTGTGTCTGCGCTGGCGATGAACTTAAAACATCTACAAGAAACACGACAAAATTTGAACAAGACGTTTCTGAACGGGACGCTAAGCATGCGTAATTTAGACAGCATTCCAGACCACATTTCAGCTTCACTAATTCTAAAAAAACGCAACAGTGCTTGGCTCCGCTTACAAATGTTTCTGCAAACCCAGGTTTAGACAGAATTACTCACAGTGGTGCTGACTGGAACCAGATGTCTGAATTATTTATTTATAGCGGTATTTTGACTGGAGCCTTACAGTTGTGAGAGACTGATTTGGTGTAACACCCATTTCTGAAATTCATAAGGAAGTAGGGTGATGTGCAAATGTCGTGGGCTCCTAAGATTCCTCGTATTATTATTTAAAGTATTTTATCTTCTCAGTCAGCGCAGTGCTGGTGTCAATTGTATATAAATCACAATGAATACAAAAGTATAACTACAGTAAAAGGATTTTTTTCTACAAGTAGATTCCTGATGTTCTCTTTGATTGTATGGATTTGTTAAATCAACAGCACTCTTTATTTAAAATAACGAAATATTTAGTCAAAGCTAAAACTAGTGACTGGAGGGTAACCTCAAATAATACTGTCACGAGAAGAGATGTGGAAACGGTGAAACCCTCATGTACACTCTCTCTCTCACACACACACGCACACGCACACACATTGAGCTTGATTTGTATTTTTATATTAGGGTTTTTCTGGGGACTTTCTGGACAAAAGTGGCTATACTTGTGCTATAGACAACAGTGACCCCTGGTTTCTCTCATCACCACAACAATAAAAAATAAAAATAACTGGCAGGTTCCTCTACAAACAAAACTTTACACATTAAATAACGAAACACACGCGCTGAGAAATAAGAGCACTGAGTAAAAACGGAGAAGAAAGAGAACAGAGTGAAAACGGCTAAAAACCAGAGCTTCTGCTCCTCGCTCCTCACTGCTGTGCGCTCGGGGTCGGGGTGAACAGCGAGCGGCTCATTATCATTTAAAGGAACAGGGCGTTCTGAACAGGGGCTGTTTACACAGGGGGAGAACACTGCTGTGGGGTTTGTTCCTTGTGGTATTTTGAACAAAGCAGGTCACAGACGTTTCATTGAGACAACGAGACTGTGGTCATCTATGGATCTATGGTTAAAAACATGGATCTTCCAAAACAGTCATTTTAAGCTTTCAGTGGAAGTCAATGTATAAAGATATTATTCAGTGGAATTTTGAAGCATTTCTATTGGTCCATTCGTCATGAAAATTTCCACACAAATGATGTAACAAACTAAACGTTGAGAAAACATGAGGATACTTGTTTTTAACTGAACAGCAATGATATGTGCGTTAAAACCTCCCTCGGTGACTGAATTATACAAGCATTAGAACCATTTGGACCAGCTACACAATGAGCCCGCAGCTTAGGGGAACATATGGGAACCTTCTGCTGTGCAGAGACATTATTTCCAAGGATTCTGTTTGTGCAAAGTGATACTTTGTCCTTTTATTTTATCAGCGATCATAAGGCTAGAGCAGCCGCTGCCCCCTGACTCACATGTTTTCTTTGAAGCCAGGCCCAGAGGAGGTGCAGCAGTTTTCATGCCAACACATACGGAGCCTGCGTGCGCTCGTTTTTATGGCATGCGCTCAGAACAGACGAGGCAAATGTGACTTTGACACCAGCGTGTGACCCGAGTGACGGAGTGGGTGTGTAATATACACTGTCTGTCTGTGTCTGTGTGTGTGTGTGTGTATTAATACAGGAGAGGGCTGAAGGGATAATCTATAGGTCCATACAGCTGAGCTCACAGTGAGAGTGGAGGGGTTCAAGTTGTAACCCCACACGCCGTTCCCCGGAAAACTGATACCGGAAACCTGCCGTGGCCTTCACCCTGCGACTGTAGATACATAACCTGGCTGCAGGAAGCCACTGGGCCAGAGCTTCTGAGTCAAACACACACAGGAAAGCACAGCCATGGTCCCAGAGGATCAGAGTACACTACAGGCTGGTGACTTCCCTGCTCAGAAACTCAGACTGGACCTGGGGTCGCTTTACAGACGCTACAGGTCGGCCTTAACATCAACAACAACTGCCTAATTTTATGTTGTCTATCTATTTAAAACCATTCTGTCACAAAACCTACAGATATTCAGCATTTCTTCTGGAATAAAGAACGTAATGGAACTTCAAGAACCACAACTGGACTTTTAGACCCCTGCTGTATCTTTGAATGGACAATTCCGCGGTCTGTATGTTCACACAAAGTCTTGATTATTGCACAGAGGAAGTCAAAATAATGACTTACGTGAACAGAATCCAGCAGATTTTGCTGATTGCTCTGCTCCAAACATTTACTATAAATATCAACTGCTATTTTTATGAGTTAAAGACGGCTACTGACACTTACACAGAGAGTTTAGTTGTTATTGCTCACAGCTTGATGTACAACCACGAGTCAGGGCAGAAAAACACGGTCAAAGGTTAAGCACAGGGACGCAACACTGCAGCCTCGAGGGACAGAGTTTACTGGTGTTGGGTGATTTCTCTGTTCTAAACTCAGTATAAACGACTACAGGATACCGTTTGAATTCAATACGACTGGAGAAAGACTACTGTTTTAGCTCACAAAGAAATAAAACTGTGCTGTTTGTGTGCGTTGAGCTGGTGCAAGTGAATCGGACAGCAGTGCTGCTGGAGTTTTTTTAAAACCCTGTGTCCACTCTGTTAGATACGACTACGATGTCGGTCCACCGTGTAGATGTAAAGAAATAGACAGTAGCTCATGTGTCACTACACAGTGCGTGTTGGTCGTCCTCTTGTCCTTTATCAGCGGACACAGGACTCTGTCGGCTGGATGCTTTTGGTCGGTGGACTGTTCTCAGTCCAGCAGTGACACTGAGGGGCATTTAGAAACTCCAGGAGCACTGCTGTGTCTGATCCACTCTACACCAGCACAACACCCAAAATCAGACCTGCTCTGTGAGGGTCCTGAACACTGAAATTAGGGTGAAAGTGTGCAGAGCAACAGATGGACTACAGTCTGTAACTGAAAAACTACAAAGTCCACCTGTGTGGTCAGTAAAGATGATTAAATATAAAAGGAACGTAGAGAAGAAGCATTTTAACGCTAGCTTTAAACAAGTTTATCAAAACAAATATAAAAAATAAAGGTGTTTGTCTAAAATTGTAACCGTTTTTTTTTTCAGAAATTAATTATTAGACTGACCGATGAAATACGATCAATCATTAAATAAATGTGTTAAAATGTGTATCAAAACAAGGCAGATGTAAACAAGCCTCTGTTAAAGACTAATGTAGCTAGCTAGCTATAAATAACTGCTAGCAAAAAGACACAGAACATAGAAAACACAGAAAACTAGCTTTTTAAACGGTGTGTTTTTAAATCTAAAGTCTGTTCTATGTGTAAGAATACAACCACAGTGCACTGCTAAAACTGTCTTATTGAGTTTATTCGAATACCCCGTTCCACCTTAAATGGTGCAGCAGTTACAGTCCGGAGCCTGAGGTAGCGTAGTGTATGTACCGCAGCATTTAAGGTGGAACGGAGAATTCGAAAAATAATCTCAAAGCAAGTTCTGCTTCGTCGCCTCGTTGTAGCGACATTTTAAGACGATTTTAAGCCTAACGCTTTCGTATAAACGCTCAAAATAACCCAGCAAACGCCGACAAAAGTCTTATAAAACAAAATGTATCTAAAAGTAGTGTCTAAATCACAGAAAAGTGGTGAAAAACGGCTCACCTTTTCCTGGTCTCCTTCACTGTGCGCTAGTCTCCACAACAAACCCTCTCTCTCTCCCCGAGTCAGCCAGAGCCTTTTTAGCTTATTTTCACACAATCTTACATTTTAACTCTTCGTCGACTTAGAACCTCCCTCTCGAAAGAGCACAGCTTTATTCTCCCCTTTTCCTCCGCGCCGTTAACAGCATTTCAGCGTCCGAAAACCCTGAGCTTTAGTGTTATTGTGGTGTGTAATCTCTAATGGCGGAGAGAGAGAGACAGAGGGAAGCCAAAATGATACAGCTTCAGTGGAGGCGACAGTCATCTGACTACAGAGAGAGAGAGAGAGAGAGAGAGAGAGAGAGAGAGAGAGAGAGAGAGAGAGAGAGAGAGAGAGAGAGAGAGAGAGAGAGGGGGGGGGGGTGATAGAGTGATAGATAGATAGATAGGTATGAACCCACCTGACTGAGATTTTAGCAGGGTTTTATTAATCCAATGTGAAATGTAATATTATTTATGGCTCTATAACATTTCAGCTGCTCTGGATTTCATGCTTTTCTCAGTCAACATTTGTGTCACTTTTGCCATCACATAAACATCAGGATAGCTGCAGATAGTGTCACTGCCAGACAACCAGGTGTGTGTGTGTGTGAGTGACTGGGTGAGTGTGTGTGTGTGTGTGATGACCTGTGATAGAGTTGTGCTCTCTCATTCATTTCTTACTACGATGAAAATGTAACAGAAAATGAATGAATGTAAAATGAAAGAATGAATGAATATCACAGATAAGCTGCCCTTTGTCAAAGTGTTTAGTCTCTCGTTTCTAAAGTTATTAAAGGTGGATTTTAGCGATGTTCCGCCAGCTCGACTGTTTTGATGCTATGACGGCTCTAATGTTAAAGCTGCAGTGTGTAACTGTGTAGAGAGCAGCAAGTGTGAGGTTGTTTTAGAATTTTACAAATTTTCAAACAGATAGTATATAAACAGACCACCATCATTTCTGCACTACTTCCAAAGGCGCTCGTCTAAAACACATGAGAGCTAGAGCACTGCCGGACTACAGCTGGAGGAGTCCCCAAGAGAGTGTGTGTGGGAGAGGAGTGTAGCATGTCATTTTCTACTTCTGTCTTTTTAGTTCTTTCTTTGTTGGTAGCAGCAGTTTGTAACAAGGCTCTGACGTTTTTGTACAGCTAGCTCACTCTGTGTGTGCAGAGCCATGTAAAGGGCCCCACGTGTGTGTAAATTAATCAATATGCAGACAGCAGAGCACCTGAGCCTAGGTGTTAAAGGCAGGTAAACATGCAGGTGGGCCATTCTGCCACAGATAATGATTGATTTTCTTTTTAGGTATGGATGTATATTTGGGGAAAAACCCCTGAGCACCTGTGGAATTTCATTCATTCATTGTCTGTGACCCTTATCCAGTTCAGGGTCGCGGTGGGTCCGGAGTCTACCTGGAATCATTGGGCGCAAGGAGGGAACACACCCTGAAGGGGGCACCAGTCCTACACAGGGTAAAGAAGTAGATACACATATTTTAAGTTAAATTAATGTATCTTTAAACATATTATACATGTTTACAGAAAGAGGAGGATCTGGAAAGTTGTTTAGCAGTATGCTATTAAAAGAATGCACATAATTTATCAATGTAAAGGAATTACGCCTCAGTATGTGTCACACACACAGTGTGAGAGAATAGTGATGATTGTTTGATATAAAATTATGAAAAGCTTTAGAGCATATTATGAATGAAGTTATATAATAATATGCATGTTTACAAATTGTAAGGTATTAAACACCAGAGTCTTTTATTGTGAAAAATAAACATCCAGTTGCCATGGGGATCAGCTTACTAGTATTGCTGTCTTCACACTGCTCATGTAGGGCTCAACGTAGCCATAGATCAGCGCTTAGCTCACAATGTTATGAATAATTCAGATGAAACGAGCTACAGTGTGTGATCTAAAACCTATCATGAATATGTAAATACGCCCGGATTTGAGGCCTCCCATTGGCGAAAACCTTAAGAAGCGTGTAAAAATCTCATATTTGGTCATGTTATCACAACAAAATTTTACGTGTTAACATGCTAATTTTTAATAACGTGTTAACGCACATGTGTAAACACGTTTAGAGCCCAATGGCGTTCCATAGTACTTGTGTGTGCGGAATTGGACTTGGGAAGCTGTAAATGTGAAGTTGTATTTGTGGGAGAGGAAAACAATCTTCATGTTTGCAACTCCTGAAGAGATGTGCTCTGTGACTTTCAAATTTACTAAAACACACTTGTGACTGTTTTCTACAGCTACAACTTCCACTATCACAGGTGCCCAGGGGTTTTGCCCCAAAGGCATATGATCCTCTGTAGTTAAGATCACGTCATTTGTATTATTGACTGCGTGGGTTTCCTCCAGGTGACTGTCTGTGAGGAGTGTGGTGTGTTCTCCCTGTGTCTGCGTGGGTTTCCTCCGGGTGACTGTCTGTGAGGAGTGTGGTGTGTTCTCCCTGTGTCTGCGTGGGTTTCCTCCGGGTGCTCCAGTTTCCTCCCACAGTCCAAAAACACACGTTGTTAGGTGGATTGGCGACTCAAAAGTGTCTGTAGGTGTGAGTGAATGTGTGAATGTGTGTCTGTGTTGCCCTGTGAAGGACTGGCGCCCCCTCCAGGGTGTATTCCCGCCTTGCGCCCAATGATTCCAGGAAGGCTCTGGACCCACCGCGACCCTGAACTGGATAAGGGTTACAGATAATGAATGAATGAATGAATGAATGAATGAATAAAACAACAACAACAACA
Source organism: Hoplias malabaricus (assembly GCF_029633855.1). Lineage (NCBI taxonomy): Eukaryota > Metazoa > Chordata > Actinopteri > Characiformes > Erythrinidae > Hoplias > Hoplias malabaricus. The sequence continues at coordinate 1,797,112 of NC_089802.1, forward strand.
AAGCTTCTAATACAGACGACAAATGTCAAGTTTTAGGTTCTGATTATAATAAGTTTAGACTGCAGCAGTCTGGTTCCAATCAGAACTCCGGCAGCTGACTGGAATTATACAGCTGAGAGGAGTTTACACATCTAAAGTACAGCAAAAAACATAGAAGCCAAGCCTCTCTCTCTCTCTCTCTCTCTCTCTCTCTCTCTCTAAAATCCCCTTTATCAATCACTGCAAACCACATTAATCACCAGAAAAAAGGCTACATACAAATGTTACTGTCACGTCCAATTTGTATGTCTTCGGAGAGGACTTATCCACTCTTTACACTACACTACTTTATAGCAGTGGTTCCCAAAATGGGGCGGTGCACGCCCTGGGTGAGACAGACCTGTTACTACATATAGAGCCAGTCTCCTTCCTGGCTGTTCCGCGCCCATTTCTGAGAGTCACCCCCACCCTGCTATATTCTGCACCCCTGAGACTGAGAACAGTCCACCGACCAAAAACATCCAGCCGACAGCGTCCTGTGTCACTGATGAAGGACTAGAGGACGAGCGACACACACTGTGCAGCGACAGATGAGCTACTGTCTCTGACTTTACATCTACAAGGTGGACCAACGAGGGAGGAGTGTCTCACAGAGTGGACAGAGAGTGGACACAGGGTTTAAAAACTCCAGCAGCACTGCTGTGTCTGATCCACTCTACACCAGCACAACACACACTAACACACCACCACCACGTCAGTGTCACTGCAGCGCTGAGAATGGGTAAACTGTGGCTAACAAAGTATGCAGAGCAACAGATGGACTACCTCTGTAACTGTGGAACCACGGATTTCTCCTGAACATGTTTTATGACTGTGTCAGGATTTGAGTTTTAAGATGACATCAGAGCTCTTGACCCCGCCCCCTCCGCTCCGTCTCTTCCTCCTCCTACGTCACCGGTAATGGCCGCGCGCGTGAGTCGGCTCCATCACATCTCACTGCACGTGCGTGATGCGGTCCGAGTGGCGCGCACGCTCGCCTCGCGATTCCGCTTCGCGCCGGTGGGCGCGCGCCTGGCGGCGGGGGGCTCGCGGCAGTTCGCGCTGCGCAGGGGTGCCGCCGTGTTCGTCGTGAACGAGCGGCAGGACGCGCGCGCCGGAACTTGCCCGGTGACCTACGGTCGTGACACCGACCCCGTCCATAGGGACGACTGTCTGTACGACGTGCGCCCGCCCTACCCGGTGGACAGCGCGTGCAACGTCTGCTTTGAGGTGGAGGACGTCGAAGGCTCGTGCGCGCGCCTCCGCGACCGCGGCTGCGACGTCCTCGTGCCTCCGACGGAGGTGCGCGACCCCGACGGCAGCGTCACGTACTCCGTGGTGAGGTCCGTGGTGGGGAACGTGCGGCACACGCTGCTGGACCTCAGTCGGTATCAGGGCGGATTCCTACCCGGCTTCCAGCGCGTGGAGGTAAGGCTTTATGCCAGCTGTAGGGGCATTGCTGTGAGAGTTTGATGGTGTTCAGCCACATAAACATCAGTGAGGTCAAGGTCTGGTGGTAGAGGGTTAGATCTGGATCACAGTATCATTCAAACACATCCCGGAGAGACTGAATGGAGCTCCAGCACTCCGGAGAACACCGTTCCACCGTTCCTCTGCTCCACAGCCCAGTTCTGGGGACTTTAGTCCCCTCTGACCCATCAACTCATTAATCAATCAATCAGATTTTATTCTTATAGCGTTTGGTCGACAGCGGAGAGCACACTTTCATTTTGAGCAGCATCTTGTTTAATTTTATATTTTGTTATGAACTTTATACACACTGTCTCCACCATGGGTGCATTGACCAGTTCGCTAAGGTGTCTACAAACTTCTGGCCCTATTTTCAGTAGTTGGCGACTCCCTCTGGTCATCAATCAAACCCCTACACTGTCAGAAAAACTGTCACCCTCAAGGATGCATCTTCAGCTGGTGCAGCCGTTGCACTATGGCACCCAAGATGCTTATTTAAATCTAAAGTTCCACCTTAAATGTTGCACTATGGCATCTAAGATGCTTATTTAAATCTAAAGTTCCACCTTAAATGTTGCACTATGGCATCTAAGATGCTTATTTAAATCTAAAGTTCCACCTTAAATGTTGCACTATGGCATCTAAGATGCTTATTTAAATCTAAAGTTCCACCTTAAATGTTGCAGTATGGCATCCAAGATGCTTATTTAAATCTAAAGTTCCACCTTAAATGTTGCACTATGGCATCTAAGATGCTTATTTAAATCTAAAGTTCCACCTTAAATGTTGCACTATGGCATCTAAGATGCTTATTTAAATCTAAAGTTCCACCTTAAATGTTGCACTATGGCATCTAAGATGCTTATTTAAATCTAAAGTTCCACCTTAAATGTTGCACTATGGCATCTAAGATGCTTATTTAAATCTAAAGTTCCACCTTAAAAGGTGCAGCCGTTGCATCCTAGAGCTGTTGCACAGTGTTTTAAGGCCAATTTATGCTTCTGCGTCAAACCTATTCCGTAGCCTGATGCACGCCAGCAGTGTAACTACACATTGTGTCGACTCTGACCCCAACAACGGTGACTGGCTCACAGTGGAACAGATCGAGCTGAGGAGCCCAGAAATATAAACTCCTCTCCTCCACACTACAGAGACTGCAGACCGCAGCACATTCATGGCGGTAGATTTCCTCGGACAGTGGTTTGTGCGTCACAGTGCGAATTAAAACTGGAACAAGGGACAAATAGGGACGCTTACAGAGGGAAAAAATAGAAAAAAACTTGCTATGAGGAGCGGGAACATGCTGCCGCTGTATGTGCTTCATTCCTGGAACTGCATGTAAACTATGCTCTGTCCCAAATAGAGCCCAACTCCCAAAATACTGCACTTTACACATTTATAGAACACTGCAGTGCAATGCACAAGTATAAACACTCACATCGGCCTCTACGCTTATCTGTGGGATCGACCCAGACGGGCTATTCTTTACTCTCCATTTGTATCAGTGAGCCTTTGGCATCCATGACCCGGTCGTTGGTCTTCAGTTGACCTTCCTCTGACCACTTTGGCCAGGTCTTATCTACTACACACCGGGAACAACCCACCAGACCTGCTGTTTTAGAGCTGCCCTGAACAGAACATTTTGACAACATCAGCGTGGCCATTCACACACTGCCTGATGTAACACCCCGACCCAAGACAGGGGGCTGTGTCACCAGGGTTCTTCACATGGTCTGTCAGTGGTTTTAATCTTGTGGCTGATCTGTGAGCATCAGGAAAAGGGAAAAAAAACAGGATTTATTTTGTGGCGTGTGCTGACCACCCTTAGGTTGATGATGATGGTGGTGGTGATCTCAACTCTCAGTGTCCGGTCACACACTTCGACCACGTGACCTTCGCCTGCCCCAGACGCAGCACCGCTGAAGTAATGACGTGGTACGAGGAGAACTTCGGCTTCCAGAGGTTCTTCATTGGCAGGTAACGACGAACACTGTAAACACTAGACCAGGTTCACGTTTTCACACTGGACTAAATGAAATAGCTGGAGTTGTTTGTTTGAATACATTTAAAGGTGATGCATTCCCCCTCGTCTCCACAGTGGAACATAGTTCTGTTTCTTAATGAAGCGTCTGTGACCTGCTTTGGTCCGAACCCCACGAGCCCCACAGCAGTGTTCTCCCCCTGTGTAAACAGCCCTGTTCAGAACGCCCGCTTTCAGCACCTGTTCCTTTAAATGATAATGAGCCGCTCGCTGTTCACCCCGACCCCGAGCGCACAGCAGTGAGGAGCGAGGAGCAGAAGCTCTGGTTTTTAGCCGTTTTCACTCTGTTCTCTTTCTTCTCCGTTTTTACTCAGTGCTCTTATTTCTCCGCGCTCGTTGTGTCCGTTGTGCTGAGTTTAACCTCGTCTTTGCGCTCTCACATAAACACGGGTCCAGCGCTGTGATTGGACAGACTCAGACAAAGGGGCGTGGCCTTTCTAAAGTCTCTGCACTTGACGTCAGAAGCGGAGCAGAATCAGAACGTCTCGTTTTATCCCGTGTTTTCTGACTTAGGCAGCGTACAGTGAACTGACTGGGTGGGTCTTGTTTCACAGTGTGTGGGTTGGTGGGCTCCAGATCCCCACATTAATGTGAACATACACTGAACAGAGCCGGTATGTGTAGTTGGGAGTTTTGGGAGTTGCTCAGAGCTTTGAAGCGTGCAGTGTGAGTGGTCATCCACACGCCGCGGTCCTGAAACTGCAGCGTCTGCTCGGCTTAACGCAGTCGCATCCTTTTAGAGCTGTAATCTGCAATCACCAGCTCATTACAGCTCTTCTCCTGCCCCTCAGCTCTTGCGCTGTTATCTAGTCTTTTAACGTTATAGTCATCATTATCGTGAATGTTTTGAGAGGACAGTATTGTGAACCCAGTGGCAGGGACCCGAGTGTGTCCTTACACCCCTCTGAGACGTGTGTGTGTGTCTTTGTACGCAGTAACGAAGACGTGGAGGAGGGTTACGTGTTGAACGAGGATGGAATGGGCCTGCGGCTGACCGCTATGGAGTACTGGAAATGCAGTGAGACTGGACTTAAAATCCCTCTTAAAGGCAGGAAGGAGCCGGACTGTAAATTCGTGGTTGCAGAGTCTCTACCGGAGCAGGGTATGTTCCAGCTGTGGTCCATGAGTCCTGCTGCTGTTTAATAAATGTTTTTTTTCTGAAATCAATTATTGTGTGTCATGATTATTTACATTGATCTTATCCCTGTATCAGGCAGTAACCAGGTGGACACCTTCCTGGAGCAGCACCGAGGTCCCGGCATCCAGCACGTCGGCCTCTTCACTCAGGACATCGTGTCCACAGCTCAAACCATGGCCAGAGCCGGGGTGGAGTTTTTCTCTCCTCCTCCAACCTACTACACTGAGGTATCTCCATCATCTTTATTCATCAGTGATACATACTCAAAAGCTTCTGTTTCAGATTTACCGTTCCACCTTAAATGGTGCAGTTGTGCCAGTCTGGTGTCTAAGCTTATTTTGATTTGCCATTCCACCTTAAATAATGAATACACTACATTCTTGTGCCTATATATATATGTCATTGCATTCTAGCATTTAAGCTTCTTATTCGGATTTACCGTCCCACCTTAAATTGAGCAGCTGTTACAATGTGGCAGCACTGTTTATTTGAAATCACCGTTCTACCTTAAATGATGTTACATTCCAGTGCTTAAGCGTCTTTATTCTAATTTACCATTCCACCTTAAAAGGTGAAGCCATTATTTTGTGGCACATAGGCTTCGTGATCAAATTTACTGTTCCACCTTAAATAGTACATCTGTTACCTTCTTGAGGGCGGTACCACTTTTTCCTCTCTGGCAGGTGGGGAAGCAGCAGGAGATTTTGGAGGTGGGGCATGATCCAAAGGAGATGATGCAGCATGGCATCCTATTGGACACTGACTTGCGTAACCATGGAGACCACTCGAGCTCGCCCAGTGGAAGGTAGGGCTGATGTTACGTTCACAATAAACATTATTAAGATTCAAAAACAGCCCAGGGGTTTGACAGTGGACTTGGTGACCTTAGGCTCCTCTCCTCGACAATGTCCAAACACTCGCTGTCCATCCTTGGAACCCCACAGGACCCCCACAGAGCAGGTGTGATGTGGTGGTGGATCATTCTCAGCGCTGCAGTGACACTGACGTGGTGGTGGTGTGTTAGTGTGTGTTTTGCTGGTGTAGAGTGGATCAGACACAGCAGTGCTGCTGGAGTTTTTAAACCCGGTGTCCACTCTCTGTCCACTCTGTGAGACACTCCTCCCTCGTTGGTCCACCTTGTAGATGTAGAGTCAGAGACAGTAGCTCATCTGTCGCTGCACAGTGTGTGTCGCTCGTCCTCTAGTCCTTCATCAGTGACACAGCACGCTGTCGGCTGGATGTTTTCGGTCGGTGGACTGTTCTCAGTCCAGACACTGAGGGGTTCAAAAACTCCAGCAGCACTGCTGTGTCTGATCCACTCTACACCAGCACAACACACACTAACACACCACCACCACGTCAGTGTCACTGCAGCGCTGAGAATGATCCACAACCACATCACACCTGCTCTGTGGGGGTCACAAGGTGGTCATAACGTTACGGCTGGACGCTGTGTGTCTTAAACGTATTTGACTGAAGTAGAACAGCTGTCTGGATGATCCTGGACGTCTGATGGTGATGTGTTTGGACAGGTACCTGCTCCAGGTGTTCACTAAGCCCATCTTCTCAGAGGACACATTCTTCTTGGAGCTGATCGAGCGCAGAGGGGCGACCGGGTTCGGCGAGGGGAACATCCGCGCCCTCTGGAGATCCGTCCAGAACTATATGGAGAAGGAGGAGCGAGAACACAGGCGGGAGTCTGAGGTTAAATCCAAGCACACGAGACAACACTGAAGACTGGTCAGACGGCCTTAGAGCTTAGTACACACTCCGAACAGACCGATGTATTCATCTGTGAAGACTTTGACTATTTATAAACACTGGCACTGTACTGAATGTTTGTAACAGAATGTAATGAAATTGTTTGTTTCCTGTTTGTTCAGCTGCTGTGTTTTTGTTTGGTTCAATGATCCATTGTGAGGAATATTAAAATCAACAGTTTGTTTGATGTGACGCTTTGATTCATTCTCCCTTCACCCGGGTGAATTTTCCCAGCCATGGATTTAAAAGATGTTTCTAATTTGATGGTTTTTAGAAAGGTACGGAGAGTGTCTCTGCCACACAGCTGCAGTGTCTCGGGTCCTGGATCCTCCTGGAGTGTGGTGTGTTCTCCCTGTGTCTGCGTGGGTTTCCTCCGGGTGACTGTCTGTGAGGAGTGTGGTGTGTTCTCCCTGTGTCTGTGTGGGTTTCCTCCGGGTGACTGTCTGTGAGGAGTGTGGTGTGTTCTCTCTGTGTCTGCGTGGGTTTCCTCCGGGTGACTGTCTGTGAGGAGTGTGGTGTGTTCTCCCTGTGTCTGCGTGGGTTTCCTCCGGGTGACTGTCTGTGAGGAGTGTGGTGTGTTCTCCCTGTGTCTGCGTGGGTTTCCTCCGAGTGACTGTGTGTGAGGAGTGTGTTGTGTTCTCTCTGTGTCTGCGTGGGTTTCCTCCGGGTGACTGTCTGTGAGGAGTGTGGTGTGTTCTCCCTGTGTCTGCATGGGTTTCCTCCGAGTGACTGTGTGTGAGGAGTGTGTTGTGTTCTCTCTGTGTCTGCGTGGGTTTCCTCCGGGTGACTGTCTGTGAGGAGTGTGGTGTGTTCTCTCTGTGTCTGCGTGGGTTTCCTCCGGGTGACTGTGAGGAGTGTGGTGTGTTCTCCCTGTGTCTGCATGGGTTTCCTCCGAGTGACTGTCTGTGAGGAGTGTGGTGTGTTCTCTCTGTGTCTGCGTGGGTTTCCTCCGGGTGACTGTCTGTGAGGAGTGTGGTGTGTTCTCTCTGTGTCTGTGTGGGTTTCCTCCGGTTGCTCTGGTTTCCTACTACAATCTTTCATAGGTGGACTGGCCATGTGTGAGTGATTGATATGAGTGTGTGAAAGTTTCCACAGGTGTGTGTGTGAGAGGGGGACTGGGTGTGTATGTGACATCATCTACATGTGTGTGAGCAGGTGAATGTGTGATATTTTCCATATGTGTGAATATGTAAATGACTACGATGTTAAAGGCAAATAAAACATATAAATATCATTGCTGTCCAGTTAAAAACATGTGTGTGTGTTTAGTTTATTACTTTATTTGAACACAGCAGCCGTCCTTCACACTGTGTAAAAAATTCCATGAAGAACGGACCAATAGAAACGCTCCAAAGTTACTCTGAATTCAATCTTTTTACATTGACATCCACTGAAAGTGAAGAGGGTTTTTCTCCTGTAAGGTTACTATTTTGGTTAATAATTGGGGGCAGCTGTAGCCTTGAGGTTAGAGAAGGACGCTTGAGGCCGGAGGGTCACTGGTTCAATCCCCGGGTCACAGCCCTCTGCTCCGGTTGTGTGTGTGTGTGTGTGTGTGTTTACTGCCCCTAGTGTGTGTGACCAGACCTCATCTCTCACTCATTTTAGCCGTTATAGCGCCCTCTGCTGCAGGAGACACTCATTGCAAGTTAAAGCCACAATATTTAAATTATCACTCCCTCTCTATACTCACTATCTATTCTCTCAGCTTCCATTCTACGTACAATCACAGACTGTAGTCCACCTGTTGCTCTGCATACTTTGTTACCCCCCTCTCCCCCTGTTCTTCAGCGCTCAGGACCCCCACAGAGCAGGTGTGATGTGGTGGTGGATCATTCTCAGCGCTGCAGTGACACTGACGCTCACACATTCACCCTGTCACTCACACACACCTGTGAACAGTTTCACACACCCAGTCATTCACACACTCACCTTGTCACTCACACACTCACCCTGTCACTCACACACACCTGTGGACAGTTTCACACACTCACCCAGTCATTCACACACTCACCTTGTCACTCACACACTCACCCTGTCACTCACACACTCACACCTGTGGACAGTTTCACACACTAATCCAGTCACTCACACATTCACCCTGTCACTTATATACACACACACACTTATTGACAGTTTCAAATACTAATCCAGTCACTCACACATACTCACCCTGTCAGTCACACACACCTGTGGACAGTTTCACACACTCACCCAGTCATTCACACACTCACCCAGTCACTCACACACTCACTCAGTCACTCACACACTCACCCTGTCACTCACACACACACACACACCTATGGACAGTTTCACACATTCACCCTGTCACTCACACACTCACCCTGTCACTCACACACACACCTATGGACAGTTTCACACATTCACCCTGTCACTCACACACACACCTATGGACAGTTTCACACATTCACCCTGTCACTCACACACTCACCCTGTCACTCACACACACCTGTGGACAGTTTCACACACTCACCCAGTCATTCATACACTCACCTTGTCACTCACACATTCACCCTGTCACTCACACACTCACCCTGTCACTCACACACACCTGTGGACAGTTTCATACACTCACCTTGTCACTCACACATTCACCCTGTCACTCACACACACCTGTGGACAGTTTCACACACCCAGTCATTCACACACTCACCTTGTCACTCACACACTCACCCTGTCACTCACACACACCTGTGGACAGTTTCACTCACCCAGTCATTCATACACTCACCTTGTCACTCACACATTCACCCTGTCACTCACACACCTGTGGACAGTTTCACACACTCACCCAGTCATTCACACACTCACCTTGTCACTCACACACTCACCCTGTCACTCACACACTCACACCTGTGGACAGTTTCACACACTAATCCAGTCACTCACACATTCACACTGTCACTTATATACACACACACACTTGTTGACAGTTTCAAATACTAATCCAGTCACTCACACATACTCACCCTGTCAGTCACACACACCTGTGGACAGTTTCACACACTCACCCAGTCATTCACACACTCACCCAGTCACTCACACACTCACTCAGTCACTCACACACACACACACACACCTATGGACAGTTTCACACATTCACCCTGTCACTCACACACTCACCCTGTCACTCACACACACACCTATTGACAGTTTCACACATTCACCCTGTCACTCAAACACTCACCCTGTCACTCACACACACCTGTGGACAGTTTCACACACTCACCCAGTCATTCATACACTCACCTTGTCACTCACACATTCACCCTGTCACTCACACACTCACCCTGTCACTCACACACACCTGTGGACAGTTTCATACACTCACCTTGTCACTCACACATTCACCCTGTCACTCACACACACCTGTGGACAGTTTCACACACCCAGTCATTCACACACTCACCTTGTCACTCACACACTCACCCTGTCACTCACACACACCTGTGGACAGTTTCACTCACCCAGTCATTCATACACTCACACATTCACCCTGTCACTCACACACACCTGTGGACAGTTTCACACACTCACCCAGTCATTCACACACTCACCTTGTCACTCACACACTCACCCTGTCACTCACACACTCACACCTGTGGACAGTTTCACACACTAATCCAGTCACTCACACATTCACCCTGTCACTTATATACACACACACACTTGTTGACAGTTTCAAATACTAATCCAGTCACTCACACATACTCACCCTGTCAGTCACACACACCTGTGGACAGTTTCACACACTCACCCAGTCATTCACACACTCACCCAGTCACTCACACACTCACTCAGTCACTCACACACTCACCCTGTCACTCACACACACACACACACCTATGGACAGTTTCACACATTCACCCTGTCACTCACACACTCACCCTGTCACTCACACACACACCTATTGACAGTTTCACACATTCACCCTGTCACTCAAACACTCACCCTGTCACTCACACACACCTGTGGACAGTTTCACACACTCACCCAGTCATTCATACACTCACCTTGTCACTCACACATTCACCCTGTCACTCACACACTCACCCTGTCACTCACACACACCTGTGGACAGTTTCATACACTCACCTTGTCACTCACACATTCACCCTGTCACTCACACACACCTGTGGACAGTTTCACACACCCAGTCATTCACACACTCACCTTGTCACTCACACACTCACCCTGTCACTCACACACACCTGTGGACAGTTTCACTCACCCAGTCATTCATACACTCACACATTCACCCTGTCACTCACACACACCTGTGGACAGTTTCACACACTCACCCAGTCATTCACACACTCACCTTGTCACTCACACACTCACCCTGTCACTCACACACTCACACCTGTGGACAGTTTCACACACTAATCCAGTCACTCACACATTCACCCTGTCACTTATATACACACACACACTTGTTGACAGTTTCAAATACTAATCCAGTCACTCACACATACTCACCTTGTCAGTCACACACATCTGTGGACAGTTTCACACACTCACCCAGTCATTCACACACTCACCCAGTCATTCACACAATCACCCAGTCACTCACACACTCACTCAGTCACTCACACACTCACCCTGTCACTCACACACACCTGTGGACAGTGTCACTCCACATACCAGCAGCTGTGTTTGGACAGTGGGCGTAAACCAGGACATCTTGGCTTTTAACATTTTATTTATTTACACATTTATTTTAAATAACATTCATTATTAGTTGTGCTTTTTTTGTGTCAAAACCTACCACTCCCAAATCTAAATATGCAAATTAATCAGCAAAACCAGCCCATTTTGAATGTGTTCATTGTGGTGTCACAAAAGCCACAACACACCGCACTTTATATATTTACAGTCCAAATATCGGGGCAGCCAATAAGAACAGAGGTCATTTACATAATCAACACCTAAAGGGATGTAAATGGTCCTGATAAAGGAGGTGTGAACGTGTGGGAAAACGATCAAATACAACACAAACGGGGTATGTGCCCTTTAACTGATCTGCTACTGAAGTGTAGGGGTTGCAGTACTAAGCTGTGGCCACTAGGTGGTGGTAAACCAGCGGTGTAGTTTCTCTGAGAGGTTCTCTGCTTCTCGCCGCGTGCGTGCGCTTTCTCTCAGGTTCGTGGAGCAGAGTGAGTGGAATTTTCCAAAGAATCTGTCAACCGCAAATCATCAGCTTTACACCCACTGAACCGAACACTGCGCAGCCGCACAACCGCGTTCACAACACTGCGGCGTGATCAATGATCAGGGTCAATAAATGTGCTTTGGACACACACATGGATGTTTACACACTTTAAATATAGAATCAGACAGATGTCTTAGGAGACATAAGTCACAAGATGCAAAAAAACCCAAAAGTTATTTACTCTATATTTTCACTTTAGTGGTTTATCTCCAGCGCCATGTCCTTTCAGACCCATGCTGTTGAACTGTCTTCTCACAGTGGACAAATCTGAAGTGAGATCAGAGCTGGACGTTCCGCTCCCTCTCACTGTTTATGTTAGAGCCCAAAGACGAGGTCAAACGCAGCAAAACAGACACAACAACTGAAAGAGGACAGAACTGTTTATTAGACGTCTGACTTATAAGGAACCGTTGCTAAATGGGAAAAAATATCCCTTGCTCTCTGCATGTTCACATTAACACACAGAGGATCTGAAGTCCACCTGCTCACACACTGTGAAACAAGACCACGCAGTCAGGTTTCTGTGTGCTGCACAAGTCAGAGAACAGAGTGAAAACGGCTAAAAACCAGAGCTTCTGCTCCTCGCTCCTCACTGCTGTGCGCTCGGGGTCGGGGTGAACAGCGAGCGGCTCATTATCATTTAAAGGAACAGGTGCTGAGAGCGGGCGTTCTGAACAGGGGCTGTTTACACAGGGGGAGAACACTGCAGCTCACGGCAGGTCACAGACTAATTATAATAACTAATTTACTTCCCGTCCTCTCAGAGACGCTCCTTTAAAAGCTTTGACTGGATCTGAAATAAATGAAGGGTATCCGGCTCCTCACCATGTGATCTGGTCTCTATTGAACAGTGTATTGAATGTCTCTTGGTCTTTGGCCAGACGTGACCTCAGCAGGACCGCTGTGTACGTGACCTGTTTCCTGATACTGCTACGATATAAGGCTCTGGCTAACCGACTTATCCACGAGTCAGTTAGGTCCGATGTCAGGGTGAGACAGGGCTTGTGATAGTCTTAGTGCCATCAGCATGCTCTCCCAAACCTTCTCACCCATTCTGACCGCTGGAAGTCAGACGAGTGATGTCATAACCACCTGTCACTGGGGCTTGGGTTTCTTAAATAAATAGAAATTAACAAAAAAATAAGATATAATAATAATAATAAGAAGAAAAACCAATACGCACTGTGTGCTTGAACCCTGAATATATAATGTCCAGTGAATTGCATGAATGATATGCCACTGCAATAAAACCAGATGCAGTTAGACAGCTAGAAAATGACATGTTTCCCACTGACAAATGAACCCCCAGCTGATATCATCACTGTCCCAGAAAACCCAGCACAAACCCCATGTAGCTACAAAGCTGACAGAGCGTCAGAGGCAGTTTATAGGAGGTGGGGACGATCAGGAGGTCAGAAGTGACCATGGGGGCAGATTTTGACAGACGTCGGGGTCGCACTCCAAGTGTATTCCAGGAAATGACCTCTGAATGAACTGAGTCATGTGAGTCATGACTTCACACACAGGGGACAGCACCTTTTACTCAGTAGTGTCCCCTACACTGCTCTCAGCTTTTGGGAGCCACTCAGACCAGAGGAACAGCGCCCCCTGTTGGGCCAACCACCACTCGATTTAGTCAGTGTCACGCTACAGGTTTGTGTCACCACTGATGCTAGTTGGAATTAACCTTTCCTAGATATTTATAAACGTTTATGTCAGTAGTCCTAAAAGACTTATGTACGAGTCGTGTAGGTTTATTAATGCCTTATTAACACTACCGCAGTGGTTCCGGGAGTGTGGGTCTATTTCGGGGAGGGGGTGAGGCACAGCAAGGCAAATGAGTGAGATACAAAACAAAAGTCACTGTAATGATTCCACTATAAAGATTTGTCACTTTATTTTCATTATTATTATTATTTTTAATAAGATGCTGCAGTTTTGTGTGAAGTACAATGTTTTAAATAAATCCCAGTGGAGTCAAGAGTCTAGAAGTGTATCTGTGTGAGTTGGGGATTCTCGAAAGTTCTCCAGGAATGTTTAAGACCCGGAAATGCACTCTCAGGACCCGTCAATGTGGATCCGTTTATTTTTAAAAATTGAGATTTTCCTCTCTATATATTTTTTTAAATATCCCCAGACGTTATTATGCTAGTCCAGTAGGGGGCGATAGTACCTCTAAAAGAGAGGCTTCAAAACACCACGGTGCATGAGAAGCACAGAGGTGTAATCCCAAGTCCCTCCATACTCCCTACGTAGTGCACTACGTAAGTGATTAAATTACTGAATCTAGATCTTATGTAGTGTGTTATATATTTCTAATACAGCATCATTTATATTTATTCATACGTGGGAATCTGAAATCTAGTGCTAGCTGCGTGTACAGTGCAGTTTAATGACTGATGTATTTCACTACAGAGGGAGTGAGGAGCGGTTTGTATTGCAGCCAGAGACAGACACGCTGTGTGACGTCAGCGTTTCCAAAAAGTGTCCGTTAGTCCACACAACAACGGCGTTTTGATAAATGTCTAATTTGGAGAGTGTTTTCGAAAACCTCCGTGACCTAAAACGCTGTTTTCGTGTGAACAGGAGGCCAAAACAGACAAAACCCTCAGTTTTAAAAATAAACGGATCCGTTTGGGAGGGGCCTCAAGCTCCAAATTATCAATGGCCCATAAAATGAGCTTTTATTGTGTGTTGTACAGTAATTTAATGCTAACTGCTAATGATGGTAGCTAATAAAACCCATTTCATTTGAATTCTACACCAAAGCACCACTTTCACCCAGTGCCAACGGCCTCTGTGTTTAAACAGAAATGTATACAACATGCAATGAATGATTCACCACACATTCTCAGATCATCGTTATCCTCAGACGTCTAAAGTATTTTGAGTCTCGCTCATATGAAGGGTCATAAAACTGTCCCGAACAGTGGCCGGCTCAGTACCCGAGGGCCTGCTGTGACACAGTAGGCTGTTGTTTAATTAATCGAGTTGCCTGAGAGAGAGCTGGCTGTTCTCTCCTTCCCTGCCTCTGGGGCCAGATCCTGTGTCTGTGCTGAGCGTATCGCCTCCTTAAAGAAACAGGACAGCACAACATTTACACACTTTGCCCCTGAAAGTATTCTTGTCCTCTTCTGTTAAGAGTGTGACGTGTGAATGATATGATACGTGTGTGTTTTGTAATGAACAGGACATTCCTAGGTTATATGTTGGGGTCTCTGCTCATTTGGCGTGTGCCTGGTGGTGGCGTTCTCGGGTCTACCGCACACTTTAGCTCCTGTGGATTGGAGAACAATAGGAACCTATATATCTAGAACCCTGTTGTGTACTCCTTATACATTTCATTCTGATGTGCTTGCAATATCAGTCTGTATAGGCTTATATGTGTGTATAATGTAATACCTCCACTGTCTTTAGAGGGGGTGATAGCGGGGCAGGCACTACTTTGGATGTGGGGGGGCCTTAGCTGTGGCACTGGGGAGATAGGTAGTGGCTAACTGGGGCCCATAGGCTTCCTTTACTTGTTAGCTACATTAGCCTCGTAGCCGCAGTGCTAAATTAAAGAAGCCAGATTCAGGCTCCAGAGACGTCTTTGCTGATGGATCACTCTTAGAGAAAATGGGAACAATGGATTAGTTCAGTTTTATAAGAAGTAACTATTACTTTAAACCCTCATTGTGGGCCTCTATCTCCCTCTGTCCGCCTTCGCGCAGATTACCGCCTCACAGCAGATGCTCTACTCAGATTAACACACGATCTGCCAACTGGAGTCACCCTACCTCACACACACACACACACACACACACACACATACACACACACACACACACACACACACACACAAAAATACATAGATACCCATGCACACACACACACACACACACAAATACATAGATACCCATGCACACACACACACACACACACATACACATACACATACACACACACACACACACACACACACACACACACACACAAATACATAGATACCCATGCACACATTCAAATATACACACAATAGCATACATACTGACAACTACACTAACACACACACACACACACTTACAATTACACACACATACACACACACACACACACACACAATTACACACATACAAATACAGACACCCATGCACACACTCAAATATACACACAATAGCATACATACTGACAACTACACTAACACACACACACACACACACACTTACAATTACACACACACACACACAATTACACACATACAAATACATAGACACCCATGCACACACCCAAATATACACACAGTAGCATACATAATGATAAACATACACACACAAACACACAAACAATTACACACATACACACAATAGCATACATACTGACAACTACACTAACACACACACACATACTCACAAAGGTCACACACAATCCCACTCTCAGTCACGCACACACACACACACTCAAAAACACACACTCATAAATATGCATACACACACACACACTGTTGAGACCTCAGTCTTCTGTTTTATAGTTGTTACAGATGGACTGTGATAAGACTCTGATTATTGCTTGGGAGGGATATGATTATGGAATGAATTCTGAAGCACTTCTGGCGTATTTAAGACTTCACAGACTCTTGGAAACGTGCATAAACAAACTGCTAGGACTTTTTTGGTACTAGACGTAACTCACTTGCCCTTTTTGGACTGTTCACATCACTATAACAGCATCTAAATACTGTGCACTTCGCTAAATAAAGCTCCACATTCATACAGCACTGTGTCTGGCTCCGAGGCCCAGCGCCAGACTTCCACTCTCAGTAAGTTTCAACAAAAAGGGGAACTCCTTGTCTTACGCAGCTTTCACACGGAGCAAGAACTCAAAAAACTTTCCAGAGCTGTTGTTGTGCTTGGAATGTCCCTTAAAATCACGCAACCGCCAAGAACTACAACCACATCAGTCAAAAACAAGGTTAGTTTAGGAAATGACCTTCGGGAAAATGAAATACGTGTTGACATTAAGTCGACTGGTCATTAAAGGTGTCATAAAGAAAAGCACATTACACCATTTCCCCAGGACTCACACTTCCTCCTGCTCAGATGATGAGGGTAAACTGGGTGGTAGATTCCTGAGGTTGTTGACTGGTAAAAACTCTTCATCTATCTTTTCTTCTGAAAGTGTCTTCTATAAAAACTCACACACACTGTCCACCTAGTTTCTCTTGTATTATGAGTTGTATTTGACCACAAAAGCATTAGTGAAGTCAGATACTGTGGCTTTTCTATTTACTCTGGAGTAACAGAGCTCTGTCAATATCTTTGGGATGAGCTGAAGTGGGGACTGAGATCTAATCAAAAATCAGCATCTGACTTCATATCATTTTTTGGCCGGATGCAATCAGATCCTCATAGCGATGTTTATCTGCTGTTTCGGTGCATCTGGAGTACAAATACTATCGAGTCCAAGACCAAACATGATTGAGTCTAAGACAAGTTCTATTACAAATACTCAGGTCAAATGTCTGGGGTTCAGGAGACCCAGAGCAGCCCAGGGCTCAGGAGTCCCAGAGCAGCCTGGGGTTCAGGAGACCCAGAGCAGCCTGGGGTTCAGGAGTCACAGAGCAGCCTGGGGTTCAGGAGACCCAGAGCAGCCCGAGGTTCAGGAGTCCCAGAGCAGCCCGGGGTTCAGGAGTCCCAGAGCAGCCTGGGGTTCAGGAGACCCAGAGCAGCCTGGGGTTCAGGAGTCACAGAGCAGCTCAGGGTTCAGGAGTCCCAGAATAGCCCGAGGTTCAGGAGTCCCAGAGCAGCTCGGGGTTCAGGAGTCCCAGAGCGGCCCGGGGTTCAGGAGACCCAGAGCGGCCTGGGGTTCAGGAGACCCAGAGCAGCCTGGGGTTCAGGAGTCCCAGAGCGGCCCGGGCTTCAGGAGTCCCAGAGCGGCCCGGGGTTCAGGAGTCCCAGAGTGGCCCGGGGTTCAGGAGTCCCAAACCAGACTGAAGTAGAGCAGTCTGAACTCCAGGACTTTAACTTCGTTAAACGTAGAGCATCACAAGTGTTCCTCAATCATATTCATTTACCCACTCCTCACGCTCTGTGATTTGAAACTGAATGCAGCTGATTATTCTGTGTCTTTTTTGTTAGAAATGTCCAGTTCCACCTTAAAGTGGAAAAGGTAGTTTTTAAAGAAGAAACTGCTGATGTTTGTGGTTTTCTGTGGTTGCGTGATTTCATAGGCATTCATCGCCCTTTGATGTGTGCCCCTGAGAAACTCAGTTTCAAGGGGTATATAACCATCCCCCTCGGCTCTGCCCCTCTTTCACAGCAAGAAATGGGACACCCCACCCCTAGGCAAATGTAGGGTAAGTGGTAGGGCTAAGGGGAGAAATGGGATTCACCTTAAGTACCCCACTCTCATCAGTGCATCAGATAAAACCTGATAGGTGTGACTCAGAGCTCTTACTCCTCTCCATTAGACTCTGTGATCCTCAGTATCGTCTGGAGCCACTTTACACCCAGGAAGGACATGATATCTGGAGTGGACATGAGCTGGAACTGGCCGTGCCATGTGGGCTGAGTAATAGTAATTCACATCCTTATTTGCGGTTGGTAAAACAATGAGAGGCTCTGTGACTCAGCACTGAAAACTAAGCTACTATCTTTCCACTTGTTTAAGGGGAATTCTGTGGATTTTCAGGCTTTTTACAGAATGGAACTGTTGAGATGTAAAGTCGTTTACAAGGATTAAGGTGACATTCTAGAGCAGGGGTCGTCAAACCAAATCCGTAGAAGGCCGGCGTGGGTGCAGGTTTTCTTTCCAACCAAGCAGAAGTGGCACTTCATTCCACCTATTTTTAATCAATGGATTTGATCAGCAGATTCTTCGTTGGAAGGAGAGCCTGCCTCCGCATTGGCCCTCTGTGGTGCTCCTATGAAGGTTAAAAAAGTGGGCTCGGGACCTGCAGGCTGATTTGTGGTGGGGGAAGTAAAGAAACAGCACTGTCTCCTCCCTCAACATCCACACCTGAGGTGCCTTTGAGTACGGTACCTAAACCCTAACTGCTCCCCCTGGCACGGGGAGGGCTGCCCATAGCTCAGGGTGTGTGTGTGTGTGGCTCAGTTGATTTAATGTAATGCACACTGAACAATGACAATGAAAAAAGTACATTTCATGTGTTATTTCCACATTTGAAACCAACAAATCCAAATTGTTCCCAGTGGTGGTGATAGGAACCAGACGTCTGAAGAGTTTAAAGCTGCATCAATTGCCCAGATGCTGTTAAAGATTGTGCCACAATAAATATACTTTTGACAGTGCCTTCAAAGCTAATATGTAAATACACTTTGTTCTGAATGGTTATAAATATATGCTTTAAAAATAAACGACTTACTCCAGCTTTACAGGAACGCTCTGTGTGAACGTGTTAAATTCTAAGGAACAACAGCTCTAACTCTAAGAAGTGTTAAAAATAATTCTGACTCATAAAACCACATGGATGTCAGTAAAGAACAATAAAAACTGAAGAATGAAGAATATGAGCCCTATAAATCACAAAGGTAAAGCCCCGAGGATTAATGATATAATAATGATTTGTAATAAACATATTACGATGAAAATAAACACTGCCATAAGGAGGTAGATTTTAGTAGCGGTAGTTGCAGCAGTCCATAAAGATTAGTTAATAAACAGCTATAGAACTGATGACATCAGCCGTATTCACAAGTTTGATAAAGAGCTCCATATTATACAGTCATTACTTTTTACACTATGGAATATGTTATCAAAGGAGGTAGTGTCACGGTCACACAGCTGCAGGGGCCTGGAGGTTGTGGGTTCGATTCCCGCTCCGGGTGACTGTCTGTGAGGAGTGTGGTGTGTTCTCCCTGTGTCTGCGTGGGTTTCCTCCGGGTGACTGTCTGTGAGGAGTGTGGTATGTTCTCTCTGTGTCTGCGTGGGTTTCCTCCGGGTGACTGTCTGTGAGGAGTGTGGTGTGTTCTCTCTGTGTCTGCATGGGTTTCCTCCGGGTGACTGTCTGTGAAGAGTGTGGTGTGTTCTCCCTGTGTCTGCGTGGGTTTCCTCCGGGTGACTGTCTGTGAGGAGTGTGTTGTGTTCTCCCTGTGTCTGCGTGGGTTTCCTCCGGGTGACTGTCTGTGAGGAGTGTGGTGTGTTCTCTCTGTGTCTGCGTGGGTTTCCTCCGGGTGACTGTCTGTGAGGAGTGTGGTGTGTTCTCTCTGTGTCTGCATGGGTTTCCTCCGGGTGACTGTCTGTGAAGAGTGTGGTGTGTTCTCCCTGTGTCTGCGTGGGTTTCCTCCGGGTGACTGTCTGTGAGGAGTGTGGTGTGTTCTCCCTGTGTCTGCGTGGGTTTCCTCCGGGTGACTGTCTGTGAGGAGTGTGGTGTGTTCTCCCTGTGTCTGCGTGGGTTTCCTCCGGGTGACTGTCTGTGAGGAGTGTGGTGTGTTCTCTCTGTGTCTTCGTGGGTTTCCTCCGGGTGACTGTCTGTGAGGAGTGTGGTGTGTTCTCTTTGTGTCTGCGTGGGTTTCCTCCGGGTGACTGTCTGTGAGGAGTGTGGTGTGTTCTCTTTGTGTCTGCGTGGGTTTCCTCCGGGTGACTGTCTGTGAGGAGTGTGGTGTGTTCTCCCCGTGTCTGCGTGGGTTTCCTCCGGGTGACTGTCTGTGAGGAGTGTGGTGTGTTCTCCCCGTGTCCGCGTGGGTTTCCTCCGGGTGACTGTCTGTGAGGAGTGTGGTGTGTTCTCCCCGTGTCCGCGTGGGTTTCGTCCGGGTGACTGTCTGTGAGGAGTGTGGTGTGTTCTCCCCGTGTCCGCGTGGGTTTCCTCCGGGTGACTGTCTGTGAGGAGTGTGTTGTGTTCTCCCCGTGTCCGCGTGGGTTTCCTCCGGGTGACTGTCTGTGAGGAGTGTGGTGTGTTCTCCCCGTGTCCGCGTGGGTTTCCTCCGGGTGACTGTCTGTGAGGAGTGTGTTGTGTTCTCCCCGTGTCCGCGTGGGTTTCCTCCGGGTGACTGTCTGTGAGGAGTGTGGTGTGTTCTCCCCGTGTCCGCGTGGGTTTCCTCTGGGTGACTGTCTGTGAGGAGTGTGGTGTGTTCTCCCCGTGTCCGCGTGGGTTTCCTCCGGGTGACTGTCTGTGAGGAGTGTGGTGTGTTCTCTCTGTGTCTGCGTGGGTTTCCTCCGGGTGACTGTCTGTGAGGAGTGTGGTGTGTTCTCCCTGTGTCCGCGAGGGTTTCCTCCGGGTGACTGTCTGTGAGGAGTGTGGTGTGTTCTCCCCGTGTCTGCGTGGGTTTCCTCCGGGTGACTGTCTGTGAGGAGTGTGGTGTGTTCTCTCTGTGTCCGCGTGGGTTTCCTCCGGGTGACTGTCTGTGAGGAGTGTGGTGTGTTCTCTCTGTGTCTGCGTGGGTTTCCTCCGGGTGACTGTCTGTGAGGAGTGTGGTGTGTTCTCCCCGTGTCCGCGAGGGTTTCCTCCGGGTGACTGTCTGTGAGGAGTGTGGTGTGTTCTCCCCGTGTCCGCGAGGGTTTCCTCCGGGTGACTGTCTGTGAGGAGTGTGGTGTGTTCTCCCTGTGTCCGCAAAGGTTTCCTCCGGGTGACTGTCTGTGAGGAGTGTGGTGTGTTCTCCCCGTGTCCGCGAGGGTTTCCTCCGGGTGACTGTCTGTGAGGAGTGTGGTGTGTTCTCCCTGTGTCCGCAAAGGTTTCCTCCGGGTGACTGTCTGTGAGGAGTGTGGTGTGTTCTCTCTGTGTCTGCGTGGGTTTCCTCCGGGTGCTCCGGTTTCCTCCCACAGTCCAAAAACACACATTGGTAGGTGGATTGGCGACTCTAAAGTGTCTGTAGGCGTGTGTGTGAGGGAATGTGTGAGTGTGTGTGTGTTGCTCTGTGAAGGACTGGCGCCACCTCCAGGGTGTGTTCCCGCCTTGCGCCCAATGATTCCAGGTAGGCTCTGGACCCACCGCGACCCTGAACCTGATAAGGGTTACAGATAATGAATGAATGAATGAATATGTTATCATCACACTGCTATGGTTCACATTTGTGTCACTATCTTGTTTTCTCCACTGTACATAATGAAAAAATATTTATTTTTCAAAGTAAAGAAATGGCTGAGGTATAAATCATGGACATCTGATAAAATTAGCTGTTGGAGCTTATTAAATGTAACATAGTTGACTCTGGAGAACTATCGGTGTTCATTCAGAAGTCCTTTCAGATCTTTGAAGGTGGAACGGTGTGTACGAGTAAGAAGCTGCCTGTAGCTTGTTGGCGGTTGAAGTTTAACTTACAGTTTTTTTAACGTAAGTCGTTATTCACTGTTTGAATTACCACAGAACCTCATTTGTAACTCGAGCTGTGTTTAGTTAGTGGTTAGTGTTCTCCTGATTTTTAAGTCAGTTCCACTTAAGTTAAGTAATTCATCTGAATCATTCATTCATTCATTATCTGTAACTCTTATCCAATTCAGGGTCGCGGTGGGTCCAGAGCCTACCTGGAATCATTGGGTGCAAGGCGGGAATACACCCTGGAGGGGGCGCCAGTCCTTCACAGGGCAACACAGACACACACACACACACACACACACATTCACTCACAAACTTACACCTACGGACACTTTTGAGTTGCCAGTCCACCTACCAACATGTGTTTTTGGACTGTGGGAGGAAACCGGAGCACCCAGAGGAAACCCACACAGAGACAGGGAGAACACACCACACTCCTCACAGACAGTCACCCGGAGCGGGAATCGAACCCACAACCTCCAGGTCCCTGGAGCTGTGTGACTGCGACACCTACCTGCTGCACCACCGTGCCGTCCTCATCTGAATCAGCAAAACAAAAATAAGTCAGTGTTACCCACCTGTGGAGCAGGAATAGGGCAACATCAACATCGGGTGTCATGCTTTTCAACAGTTTCATTCAGGAACAAAGCAGTTACCTTCTTCATCTCACATGAGTTGCTCTATAGAGAACACTGTATATTTAAAAACAAACGATCACATTCATAAATATTGTTTCCTAATATTTTGTTGGGAAAAATGTACCAATTGCAGCTTTTAAAGTGAAGGAAACCTGATTTAGTTTTAAGTTAAACTGAGATGTAAGAAAAAGCCCAGCTATTAATCACTGGGTTCCCTGGAACATATGAGGACATAAGGGTTGGGTCAGTGCCTGAGGCCGTGGCATGGCAGCATTTCACAAATCAGCACAGATATACATGAGCTCTCCATGTGCTGGGAGGAGGGGTCAGGGCTTTCTCCAGTCAACTCAGCGTCTCACTTTGAAACCTCTTGTGTTTGTGTCTTAACAGAGCCATGATATAATCCTTTTAAGGGCCTGTATCTCACTTCTTTCATTACAAATGATTTCCTTGAGGTTCATTTTCCAGCATCTATGTGTGCATCTTTAAAATATAGGAACAGAAATAAAGGAACCAGGTGTCTGAAGAATTAAAGCAACACTAGGTAGTATTCTTACCTTAAAATTGCAGCTTCATAATAATTTTGATGCATCACTGAGCTATAAAAGGGAGATTAGAGCCTTAATCATTAGTACACTGGGCTCGGCATTGCAGAAACTGCACTAGGTATATTTTGGAGGAGGGTAGGAAACCCCCCTTACTTGGTATATAATAACCAATATATGACACATATGACCTCTTTAAATGAGCAGACATTTCCTTTAATGAATCTCCTTTACCTTATAAAACAGCTGTTATACTGACACCTTGTGTCTTGGAGGTAATTAAAGCAACACCATGTAATATTTTACCTTAAAATTTCAAATTCAAAAGCATTGTGAAGCTTCACTGAGCTGTAATAGGGAGAACAGAACCTCTGTCATTGCTACTCTGGGCTCAACACTGCAGAAACTGCACTGTGTAACATTTAGAGGTGGGTAGGAAACAAACCCCTCCCTCAACCTTGGTTTCAGGTAACAATTACAGTGTTGTAAAAGTGAATTACACTCTGTAGCTGTACGTGAGACCAGGAGCAATTATACTAAATCTTACGTAGTGTTGCTTTAACCTATTTAAATATGGATGCCTTCATGCTGGGGACCCGCTCCATGGAGCATCAACAGGCTCGTTCAAGGATTTACTTGTGAATTGCGCTTAAAAAAAAGAAGCAATGTGGGAAATAATGAATAATCATTCCCATTTAAAACCAGTAGATACTTTTAGTTGGTTTTCTCTTTTAACACTGACCGATATATATGTTCAATAAGTGTGCCATCACTTTTTTTTTTTTTACCAACTCTCATGTGTGCTCCCTTCAGTAAGTGTGCAGTACCACGTGGGGGGGGGGGGTGTTTATCATTTTAAGCCAGTTTTAAGTGTAGATTATGGAGGATAATGGATGATCAATGTACTTTATTCAAATTATAATAACTTTTTAAGACATTGTAGTTACACTGAGGAATAAATACTGGTGTATTTTTGTGAAATTGGGCTGTATTCCTTGGTCTGTCCCCCCCTAGAGTGCTGGGGGAAATGGTATGACCTGAGTGTAGTGTGCAATGTGTTCACTCACTTTACTCACAGGAAAAGACAGAGAGAGAGAGGGAGAGAGAGAGATAGAAAGAGAGTGGGAGAAAGAGAGAGACTCAGTATAGTACAGGGGGTAGGGTGAAAGCAGGGGAAACATGCAGCATCAGAACTGAACTGCTTTGTATCTTATGGACTTGAAGATGCAGTGACCAAAAAGTTAGTTGTTTACTTTTTTTTGTCTGTTTGTTTGTTGTTGATGCAGCTCTGCAGTTATCGTGAGTAGCATTAGGTTCACTCAGATATAGATAAAGTGTGAAATAAATATTACAAACCTAACGTTTGTCTGAAAGTTGACTCCTTTTTTGGAATTCCCCGTTCCACCTTAAATGGTCCGGCAGTTACCGTCTAAAACCTGGGGCGCCAGAACGTAACTGCTGCATCTTTTAAGGTGGAACGGAGAATTTCTTAAATAAGCCAGTTTCAGCCTCATGTTTTAAAACACTGCTGCTGTTTGTGCTCTAGTGATAACTTTAACACTTATTTATACTCTTTCCAAAGTTATCTAACACTTGACAAAGAACCTAAACGACTTTAAATGACCAAACCGTTTACGTGAAGTCACTTCTTGAGGACTAGAAACACTGAAAGCTAACGAGCTTAAGTTAGCCATTGTTTGCCAGGGCATGTTTTCATTAGGAACCACCTGTTTTGGGTTTTAGACAGGACTTAAAAACGTGTTTTATCCACAGTTTCACATTTAATGCGCCCAGTATTGCTCTTAAGCACGTCTTTAAGAGTTTTAATCAACTGCTAATCTCACTTTGTAAGCTGCCAAAGCGTGAGGAGCTGGAAAAGTTCACTTACAGCCACATTACAATCCAGCTTCATGAATTTTGGCTGAAGGTAGTGGCAGAAATGCCCTTAAAACTTTGTATTTGTAAAGCTTTGAAGAGTCACTCTGGCTTTGTGTAGGTCTTAAAACTGTAGGGAACAAGGAACAATGCACATTGGGGTGATATTAGAAAATCCTAATCAGAGATATGATCATATTTATTAATTATTGAGATACAGTTTTGGGTTTGTGAAAAAATACCTTGCTTTTTTTGGAGTACACATGCACGCTACATCACAGAGAGAGCACGGACAGGCCTCGTTTTTTGGATCAGCCGCAGTGAATCCTGCTAAAATATTTAATTAAAGTAAGTTAACAGAATTTTTAAGGCTGTTCTTAAATGAGGCACAGTGTTTTGAGTCATATTGCACATTATAAACTGTAAAAAATGTTTATAAATGTTATGATACGGTTTATTTTATGTAGTTTGTGTCACCCACACACTCATAAATGTTCTCAAGGTTTTTAATACCAGCTTGAGAAGATTAGTGTCTGTTTACTCCAGAAAAGTAAAGTGTTAAAGTAGCTTTTCTGTTCGCGTTGGAACCGAAAAGCAGAGGTACATGCTCTTCAAGCCATGGAGGCTTTCAGTTCTTTCAGCTTTTCAGACTCCACAGCTCTTCCCCCACTCTCGTGTTTGGTCGAGAACTGAAGCGCCGAGCGTGAATGCCAATTACGATTACTTATTAAATCCTTCTTAAGGTTTGACTTCATATTTCACACTGAGAAGTGTTTAATGCTTTAATACTTTGTGTGTTGCTTAATTTCTGTTGCTGCATTGTGCTTTTAGGTTGTTTCTTTTTTCTTTTTTTTTTTTCCGTGGCTGTCTTAAGCTTCAGATTCCTCTCGAGATGACTGTGATGTGCAGCGTGATAGTAAAACTGAAAAGCCACCACTGTTCTGAGAATAGGAGTGCAGATAACTGTACAGATAATTTTACCAATGTGCATTTTTTATTGTAACACAAATTATGGGGGTAGAACTTTATGATGATATCAAAATAGGACTGGCATCAGCAGATAATAAAAATGTTGGCATATGTGAAAACTAAATGTAATACCATATCTGACCTGCGATTCTTCTGTATTTTTTTTCGTGTATGTAACTATAACACATTTGGACAACTGTAGTTACCCCACGTTCCGGCCACTTTAATTACAATATTGGAAATCTTAGCTAACTGTAGATAAATAGAAGTACTTTACTCACTCAAATCAACATTTTTCAGGAGTCGAATATGTGTAGATTAATGTCCAAGACTTGCTTGACTTTGAAAGAAAAGTTAGGGGGCGCTAATAATCTTAGCAGTATTGGCACCTACTTAAACAAAAGCGTTTTTATCTAAAAACACATTTTCTTTCAAAGTCAAGCAAGTCTTGGACATTAATCTACACACATTTGACTCCTGAAAAATGTTGATTTGAGTGAGTAAAGTACTTCTATTTATTTCCGGAAGTTGGGGTAATTACGCTAGGTGCCAATACTGCTAATTACTAGCGCCCCCTAACTTCGGCCACCTCCCCTGCTTGTGACAGTCAAACGAGACAGTTGCTACCACATTCAGTGGTTTTGAGATGTTCACAATGAGATCATGTTTGTCCTGTGTTGGTATCCGTACTCTACATGTAAGGATTAAAATGGCGGTAGATTTTCCCCTCAGAGAAAAAGAAGCTAGCCGGTAAGCTAACGTTTACACTGAGGTAAATATCTGTCGCGAAATGGAAATGTGTTGTGTTCCACATGCAGTTTTGCACACAAAGAATTACAACACTGTTAGAGATACTTAAATATTGTTTAGATGTGTGATTTCTTGCAAGACTGATGTTTAAATGCCCTACTAAGGCTTGAACTTATGTTTTATTGTTTTACCCAGTGCGATAGGCGAAGAGAGAGAGAGCGGAATTGCACCATATACAGCAGTGGCCGGAATTAGGGGAAAGACTGATATATATTAGAGTTTGATACCCAAGACAGGGATTCTGTATTATTTTTTTTTATTTATTAGTGGTGGGCTTTTATAATGTATTCATTTTCAAGAACGTTTATAATATGTTCTATTAAATGTGGACAGTCTTATTATTTTCAAGTTAGTGTTCCATGACTGCACCACAACTCTATGCTCCACCAGAGGGCACTGCAAATTGTTGAAGAGCAAAAACTCAGCTAGCTCAGTTCGCACCATGCTAACGTTCCCCAGATACACTCGCTCTCATCTCCACACACAGCTGTCGGACAGTGACCCGAAGTGAGACCGTGAATTGATCAGTTATTAATTGCCAAGTGATTTGATTATTAATTCTTTATTACTTGATTAATGCTGTGAATATCAAATATTTCTAGAGTTGTGATTATCGTCCAAATACGACATAATGTACGTTTTTAATCCTTTTTCTTTTATTTCAAACACCCAGTTCTCAGCTTCCAGGTTAAGACCCACTTGTTTATATAATTTCCTTAAAGTTTCTTGGTGTTTACGCATTTAAGTTTCTTTCCTAATTGTATTTGTACCATTGTATATATGAAAGCAAACTCTGAGAACCCATGTGACCACATACTCAACGTCTGATTGGCTCCTGCGAAATGTGAAATTATTAATGCTGTGTTGGTTTTCAGGGAAGTGGTGAATGGCACATGCTGTAGATAAGATTTGATAACGTTTTTCTGAATATTGACGTGCCTGGTCATGGTTATGGTTGCAGGGTGTTGTGCAATTTGTGGGTAGATTATACACAGGCTTCTATAAAATATTCTAAAATGTGTTCCCAGAGCTGTTTTTCATCCTAAGTTCTCAGAGTCATTTTCAAGCAGAGAGGGACATGAATGCCACGACTGGATTGTGAATATCGGCCTTGAAAGATATTAAAACATTCAGCTAAACGTCGGCTGGTGACTTTGTGGCCTTATTTCCTCCGTCAGTCAATGTCCAAAATCTTTCGAGTTTCCTGAACGGCATTAAAGCAACATTAGCTAGTATTTTTACCAGAAAACTACAGCTTCAAAATAATAATGGCGCTCCACTGAGCTGTAACAGGGAGAACAGAGCCTCTTCTCATTGCTACTCCAGGCTTAGCCCTGCAGAAACTGCACTATGTAACTTTTGAAAGTGGGGGGAGGAAACCACTCCTCCTTGATCACAGGACGGTGCTGTAATAGTAAATTACACTCTGCAGATGTAGGGGGAGCCCAGGAACAGATACAAAATCTTACTTGGTGTTACTTTAACTGAGGAAGGGACTTTTGAGTTAGGTCAGAGTTGACTTCCCTCAGGACTGTGATGTCACTTGTGCCTGTGACTTTATGGAAGGGAACGGCAGAGTCGTGTTATTGTTTTTGTCGACACTGGTGCGTGATACGTTTGAGGATGTTGTTTTTTTTTTTTCTCCCCGAGGCAAACGCTGATTGCTCTTGTTTGAGTGCAACACGAGCCCCCACCACACGGACGGACGCTCATGCCAGACTTCTTTCCTTTTCACAGGGCTTTCAGGGGGGAGAGGTTTGAGGGAATGTTTGTGCTGGTTAGTTGGGCGTAGCTGGGTAATAGGCCTAATTTCTGAAGAGGTCGGAGCACACGCAGAACAGGTTTGGCATCGGATAACTGCTGTTTATATTAAATACAAGTTTACGACATGTTTCCCCTGCTGCCACGAGACCAGGTGACCTCTGCGTGAATGTTTAGATCGGCCTTTATCTTCAGATTGTTTGGAGGAGCTGTCTGTCTCTCTCTCGGCTGTGATTCCTCCGGAGTGCAGCGCTCTCTCTAACGGGAAGTTATTGGCTTATTTTTGGAAACAACTCTGAAAATCCATTTTGAAACCTGAGACACCTTTGCATTGGTGTTATTGTATGGAACACAGATGTTTTGAGTTGGTTTGATAGTGTTTGACTCTAACAGCCAGGTCTTATTTTTGCTTCATACGATAGTGTGTATATATTAATTAAAATTATTAGGCATTATAATTGTAATACATTTTTTTTGTCATTTTCTGGTAACTGTTGTGTAGTATTAAAAATGACAGTTGCCATAAAAAAAACATTAAAATCTGCATCTTTAAACGGTCTAAATAGAACCTCACATACTTTCTGGTTTGAGAGAAAAAACAAGAACAGAACAGTTTCCTCCGGGTGACTGTCTGTGAGGAGTGTGGTGTGTTCTCCCTGTGTCTGCGTGGGTTTCCTCCGGGTGACTGTCTGTGAGGAGTGTGGTGTGTTCTCTCTGTGTCTGCGTGGGTTTCCTCCAGGTGACTGTCTGTGAGGAGTGTGGTGTGTTCTCTCTGTGTCTGCGTGGGTTTCCTCCGGGTGACTGTCTGTGAGGAGTGTGGTGTGTTCTCCCTGTGTCTGCGTGGGTTTCCTCCGGGTGACTGTCTGTGAGGAGTGTGGTGTGTTCTCTCTGTGTCTGCGTGGGTTTCCTCCGGGTGACTGTCTGTGAGGAGTGTGGTGTGTTCTCCCTGTGTCTGCGTGGGTTTCCTCCGGGTGACTGTCTGTGAGGAGTGTGGTGTGTTCTCCCTGTGTCTGCGTGGGTTTCCTCCGGGTGACTGTCTGTGAGGAGTGTGGTGTGTTCTCCCTGTGTCTGCGTGGGTTTCCTCCGGGTGACTGTCTGTGAGGAGTGTGGTGTGTTCTCCCTGTGTCTGCGTGGGTTTCCTCCGGGTGACTGTCTGTGAGGAGTGTGGTGTGTTCTCCCTGTGTCTGCGTGGGTTTCCTCCGGGTGACTGTGTGTGAGGAGTGTGGTGTGTTCTCTCTGTGTCTGCGTGGGTTTCCTCCGGGTGACTGTGTGTCACACACAAAAGCACTTTCAAACGTATTATTTACTATATATATATTATATTATATACTAATGTAGTTCCCTCATTTACCACAGAGGAGTACACCTGAGAAATCAAGTCCTTTTATTCAATCGGTAGCTGAGAGGAATGCTTTTGTATCAATGTGACACACACTGCCTCCTTCAGATGACTTAATGAGCTAATGCTAACATTAGAGCCACAGAAACAGTGGCACACATGGTACACAGACACACACTCCTCAGTGGAAGAAGTGCCAGGAGAAAGGGGCAGGGACAGCCGTGGCCTAATGGTTAAAACAGAGAGCGTGTTTTGGGTCAAGCTTATTGAGTAGAGTTTAGCTGCAGTTAGTCTTTTTATTACTACGCTTATGTTTCATGGTGGAAATGTGTTATATAATGTACTTATGTATGTACTGTACTTGTGTGCAGATATTAATATTTGGGTTTTGACACCAGGAGCAGGGTCAGCTGTGGCCTAAAGGATAGAGACTTAACCTTGGGACTTAAAGGTATAGGTAAGATCGGGTGGGCATTTATGCACCGAGACTCAGAGAAGTGGTGGAGCACGGGAGTGTGTGATCCCCTACCCTCCTCCAAAAGTTACACAGCACTGTTTCTGCAGTGCTGAGCCAGGAGTAGCAGCAACAGAGGCTCTGTTCTCACTTTTACAGCTCAGTGGAGCATCACGGTGACTTTGAAGCTCTAATTTTAATGTAAAAATACTACCTAGTGTTGCTTTAAAGGCCACAGTTGGATCCCTGGAACAGGCAAGAAAACGCCCCATATTTGTTTTACGGGATGTGCACAGCTTTCTCTTCCATATCGAGACCTTTCGCAGAATTGATGCGTCGTGGTCGGCATTAAAATGATATGGAAATTTTTTTGGGGAAAATTTTTGCGGAAGCTGCAGACCACACCACAAAGTTTAGAAACATGAAATATATGTATGTTATTGTTCGTCGTGTGTTTATTAACTGTATTTTCTGTTATGTATAATATGATTTTAGTAACTGCCAAACCCTAATGTGGAAGAGATGACTGTACGTAGCATACGTGTAATTTACAGTATGTCTCCTAAGGAGTAAATCTCCTCTGTACGATCACATTAGGAGAGGGCTGTAAGTATCAGGCTGATGAGGCTCTGTGTTTTTTTGCAGGTCAGGGATCTTCAGGGTGCCCAGTCAGAGCAGGAAGGGTCTCTTCAGACAAAAAGATACACAAAGCCACAGTTCTCACACTGTGTTTTATGCACGTGCCCAGAGGGCCCTTATTTATTAGTGCCGCTTTGCGATGAGGGGCCTGATCTCAGATCATGTTCTGTTCTGGTCTAATGACTGTGCTTGCTGATGTCTAAAGTGGTGATTATAGATCAGATATAAAGTAGTGTGTGTGTGTGCACACAGACCCGGACGCTCAATATTCCTCATTATGTCGACCCACCCGTGCCCTACCCCCCTCCGTTCTGTATTGTAGAGATTAAAACGCGGTGAGCGACCCAGACAAAGTAAGTTATTAGACGTTTCCACATGGTTGAGCAAGGTCCTATTAAGTTTCTGATCTACTGTAGAGGCTTTTGTACTTTGGATGCTTGGGGAGGTCTTGTGCTACTGCACATGGCACAATTGTTTTATACCGCTCGTTTGGGCATTAACTAGGTCACGTAATCTGGGTGTTTTTCTTTCGTTTGCTTTTATGCCTCTCACCCCACCTTCGTTGGAAGTTCCTATGGTCAGTCACATGGTGGTCAGAGAGTTTTATTGCCTCATTCGCCGCGGGTTTAATAATCCACGGCCGCGAGAGGAGACGCTTCTGCTTTTCCTGAGCACATTCATCAGCCGGACTCTGTCATCTGTTTCAGAAGTGTGAGTACAAACCTGCAGAAGTGGAAGTTTCACTTGGGGTGTGTTCACACACTTTGGTCTAGAAACTTCTCATCAGCGTGGCCCAGCAGTTGGTTTGAGCTGGAAACCGCTGTAATGTGTTTACGAAGCCCTGGCTGTAAATTAGTATAAAAACAAACTGTCTCAGTCCGGTACGCTAGGCTCTCTCTCTCTCACACACACTCCAAGCATTCAAAAGCACAAACCGAGATCAGGGAGTTGCTCTATTCTTGCTCCATAGGTGGGAAATATTGACTTATTTTTGCAGTTTCTGATCACTTAAGATGGAAATGTCTCTCCGAATTTGGAAGACCGCTAACTGCATTACCGACAGTGCTACAAAACTAAGCAGCTCGAGTTACAAAAGAGACTGTGGTAATTCAAACAGTTACACTTCAGACACCAACAAAAAAACAGTCAATGTTCTTCTCAAGCACACGTTTCCACTTTAAAAAAACACGGAGATCCTGAACATAAACAACCCAGAGAGAATTACGCTACGCCACAGTCGTAGATGACCCCTTTAATCTGATCTTTTCAGGGCTGTATAGATATCAGATGTGTATTTGACTCCTGGGCATGTGACATAAATGTGTAGATCAGATTTCATGCATTTTCTGCCTGTAAAAATGCGCTTAGTGCTGTCACCTCTGGCACTTGCAGCATGGCAAAACAACAATGGAGGAGTGGCTCGATCTGCACAGAGAATAGTGCCATCTGTACATAGTGCACTTCACCGATTGTGAAACTAAAACTACTCCGACAGGACACTAGTGCAACAGCAGGATTTGTAGCTTATACCTAAATATAAATTTCATAATCACACATACAACAAATTTGTCTCAACAAAAATAAGTTTTTGTTGTTTAGTGACTGTCTGTGAGGAGTGTGGTGTGTTCTCCCTGTGTCTGCGTGGGTTTCCTCTGGGTGACTGTCTGTGAGGAGTGTGGTGTGTTCTCCCTGTGTCTGCGTGGGTTTCCTCCGGGTGACTGTCTGTGAGGAGTGTGGTGTGTTCTCCCTGTGTCTGCGTGGGTTTCCTCCGGGTGACTGTCTGTGAGGAGTGTGGTGTGTTCTCCCTGTGTCTGCGTGGGTTTCCTCCGGGTGACTGTCTGTGAGGAGTGTGGTGTGTTCTCCCTGTGTCTGTGTGGGTTTCCTCCGGGTGACTGTCTGTGAGGAGTGTGGTGTGTTCTCCCTGTGTCCGCGTGGGTTTCCTCCGGGTGACTGTCTGTGAGGAGTGTGGTGTGTTCTCCCTGTGTCTGTGTGGGTTTCCTCCGGGTGACTGTCTGTGAGGAGTGTGGTGTGTTCTCCCTGTGTCTGCGTGGGTTTCCTCTGGGTGATTGTCTGTGAGGAGTGTGGTGTGTTCTCCCTGTGTCTGTGTGGGTTTCCTCCGGGTGACTGTCTGTGAGGAGTGTGGTGTGTTCTCCCTGTGTCTGTGTGGGTTTCCTCCGGGTGACTGTCTGTGAGGAGGGTGGTGTGTTCTCCCTGTGTCTGCGTGGGTTTCCTCCGGGTGACTGTCTGTGAGGAGTGTGGTGTGTTCTCCCTGTGTCTGTGTGGGTTTCCTCCGGGTGACTGTCTGTGAGGAGTGTGGTGTGTTCTCCCTGTGTCTGCGTGGGTTTCCTCCGGGTGACTGTCTGTGAGGAGTGTGGTGTGTTCTCTCTGTGTCTGCGTGGGTTTCCTCCGGGTGACTGTCTGTGAGGAGTGTGTTGTGTTCTCCCTGTGTCCGCGTGGGTTTCCTCCGGGTGACTGTCTGTGAGGAGTGTGGTGTGTTCTTCCTGTGTCTGTGTGGGTTTCCTCCGGGTGACTGTCTGTGCGGAGTGTGGTGTGTTCTCTCTGTGTCTGCGTGGGTTTCCTCCGGGTGACTGTCTGTGAGGAGTGTGTTGTGTTCTCCCTGTGTCCGCGTGGGTTTCCTCCAGGTGACTGTCTGTGAGGAGTGTGGTGTGTTCTCCCTGTGTCCGCGTGGGTTTCTTTCAGGTGACTGTCTGTGAGGAGTGTGGTGTGTTCTCCCTGTGTCTGCGAGGGTTTCCTTTGGGTGACAGAAGAAACATTCTGAAGCACAAACACCACTCCAAACGTGCTACTCAACCCAGTGCTGGAGGGCTTTATACTCTTCTAGCCTACACTTGGCATTAGGCATGTTGGTCTTAAGCTCGTGCGTAAATGCTCCTGCGTTTACTGAGAGGTCTATACCAACTCTTCGGCATAAACTGCAGCCCGTGTCTTTATTAAAGTTTAAAGTGCTGCTAAGGTGATGGGTAAGAAAACGCCAGCCCAACAAACGTAGAACTTAACGATCTCATTATCCCGGTCCTACAGCGTGAATATGACATCGATTAGACTAGACATGCAAATTACTGCCACATTTTGAAAGACTTTGATGCTTTGTTTTGCTCTGCCATGTCAGTGGGTTCGCATGGCATGTCTGTGACATTATCCAGAGCAAAAAAAAGAGAAGTAGGGGGGTTGGTAAAATCTCTCTGACAGCTGTTTTAACCAAAGTGACTTGGTGGTAGCCGCCCTGAATTAAAGACAGCTTTGCTGCTGTTAAATAAGCGATGATTTCTCAAGTTTGAGATTCAGGATTTTGGTGTTTCTTAAGTTTGGTCTTGTGTCCCTGTTCTACAATGAATATACGATGTGCTAAAACGGGTCTGTCCCAAAACCTAGTGAGCTCTGTAGGCACTGACTGCGTAGGCAGCTGTTTAAGTCGGCAGCGTTCTAATCATCGTCTGTCCTCCTGAGGCAGATTATTGAGGTGCTATAGTTACTGTGCGATAATTTCATGGCTTCTTCCTCAGCGGCTAGCAGCATTTCAGCGCGACGAATTCTGCTCTTCCCATTTTTATCGCAATTTTTTATCGTTATTTTTGCTCTGGACAAAGAGTGAAACAGATGGGATTTGTGCATTCATTGCCCCATGGGATTTCCTTCGCGGCTGAGAAAGGGTTAAATGCTGCCTTAAAATTCGGCCAGATTGAGGTACCTTGGGCAACTAGGACGTAAAATGCTCTCTATGCAGACAGCTCACTAGGTTTTGGGACAGACCCGTAGTGTCATTGAAACCGAGCACTGAATAGCACCCCATGTGGAGCACTTAATAAATGTGAGTATGTGTGTGTGAGTATGAGTGAGTGAGTGAGTGAGTTCCAAGCTGGTTTCCTGAAGTGATACTTCTAAAAATGCGAGGGAAATGTGAGGGAAAGCACCTCTTGTATTGAAACCTAGACAGTGAACTCCTAGTGTGAGAAATGGCGCCCCTTGTGGTGCATTTCTTAAACTCACGGGGACCCCAGAGTTTAACTCGGAGGCATTCCCTTAATTAAGATCAGAGCTTCCCCTTGTGAGATGTCTTTGGTGCTGGTGCTGCAGCCCAGTGTTAACCCCACGCTGACAATAATTAAGGTAGTTGTGGCAGGTAACAGTTAAATAAATACTTTTTAATATTCTTTTTTTATTGTAGAAGCTAATTGCTATAGAAATAGCTGTGAAAAATGTTAGTCTCTGTCTCTCTCTCTCTCTCTCCACCTCTCTCTGTCTCTCTCTCTGTTTCTCTCTCTGTCTCTCTGTCTCTGTCTCTCTCTCTGTCTCTCTCTCTCTCTGTCTGTCTCTCTCTCTCTCTCTCTCTCTGTCTCTCTCTCCACCTCTCTCTGTCTCTGTCTCTGTCTCTCTGTTTCTGTCTCTGTCTCTCTCTCTCTCTCTCTCTGTGTGTGTTTAGTGCAGATGCTTCTCATTGCCTGGTAACAATTTAACTGTGTAGCCCTGTGTTAGCGCTGCTAGTTTCCAGATGGATCAGAGCTCAACTGCAAAAAAGTTCTCTCTCTCTCTCCTTTCTTTCTCTCTCTCTCCTCTCTCTCTCTCTCTCTCTAAAGAGTTTGTCTCTTTTCTTTTTTAATGGACTTGTTTACAGAGCTGTAGGTACAGGGCGGTTTCCTCCAGGTGCAGGTATGTGGACAATGTGTGAATGTGGGGAGCTGTTAATTAAATGGCATGGCCCTTATTCTCTCTCTCTCTCTCTCTCTCTCTCTCTCTCTCTCTCTCTCTCTCTCTCTCTCTCCCCCTCTCCCCTAAAAGAATAAGAAAGAGGAGTCTCAGTCCCTCCCTCTTTGAGATGCTCAGGCTTGCAGGGCTTTTGTGTTTATGGTAAATGGAGGGGGCAGCTGTGTGCTTATGAACCCCCCCCCCTTCATGGCTCTCTCGCTCCTTTGCCCTGGGTATTGTACAGACTAACCCAGATCAGTTTGGCACATCTGCCAATGGCTGTGTTCACTCACTCACACACACACACACACACACACACACACACACACATAAACCCAGAGACCCTTGTTGGACCCTCAGTTCAGTGTCAGTTTGGCAGCGGTGCCCCGGTTATATTTTTGTTAACTTTCCTCATGGTTTATAAAGTTTTGACTCACGGCTCCATAGCTGTTGCTCATCAGATTTATGGCTTTAATTCACACTTGGAATAGGGATGATCTCCACTGATCTCCTAAAACACCCCAGCCACTGCCCCCTTTCCTTAATTCTTGTTAATTTGGCTGGCTCCATGGCAGAAGTCCTATGACTAATTGATTTGCTGCAACCCTCAGTGCAATTACCAAACCTCAACACTGAACAGGGCCTAATGGCAGGCTTCTCATCTCACTCTTTCGCTAACAACGGGGGTTCTCTGATTTTAGAGCTGCCCTTGAATCCGAGTAAGGACTTGGAAATATTTATTCTTGGACTAAATAAAAAAAAATGCTCCTCGGTCACAACAAATATCGGGAAAGATGTGTTTAAAGGAAGACAGTTCATGTGATTCATTTTCAGGTTCTTTAAGAGAACTGATATTTTTGGTGAATTTAAACATTACGGTGAGTATCTGGAGCCCACCAACACCCACACTGTGAAACAAGACCCCCAGTCAGTTTTCTGTGTGCTGCTTAAGTCATAAAAACAAGATAAAACGAGTCGTTCTGATTCTGCTCTGCTTCTGACGTCAAGTGCAGAGACTTTAGAATGGCCCCGCCCCCTCGTCTGAGTCTGTCCAATCACAGCGCTGGACCCGCGTTAATGTGAGAGCCCAAAGACGAGGTTAAACTCAGCAAAACAGACACAACGAGCGCGGAGAAATAAGAGCACTGAGTAAAAACGGAGAAGAAAGAGAACAGAGTGAAAACGGCTAAAAACCAGAGCTTCTGCTCCTCGCTCCTCACTGCTGTGCGCTCGGGGTCGGGGTGAACAGAGAGCGGCTCATTATCATTTAAAGGAACAGGTGCTGAAAGCGGGCGTACTGAACAGGGGCTGTTTACACAGGGGGAGAACACTGCTGTGGGGCTCGTGGGGTTTGGACCAAAGCAGGTCACAGACGGTTCATTAAGAAACAGAACTGTGTTCAGTATATTGTAATTACTACACTATATTGTTTATTGTATTAGTACACTTCTTTTGAAGCTTCCAAAACTGTCTTTGCATGTCTCTGTGGTCATGAGTGAGCCTCCAGTTGTGTGAGAATGGTAAGCAGTGCTTGGCGCTACATCGTAATGATTAAAGTCCAAGAGGAGACTGTAATGCTGGATTCTATGGGTGTGCTCAGCCCAGTATTACAACAGCTCTTCAGGAACTCTCTAAAAGCACCCAGATTTTCACTCCTTTATTTGCTTGTCAGTGACTTTCTTCATTAGACAGTTGCTCAGTGTTGCGTTTGCACCCTGAAGTCGTAACGTTTTCCTTGCCGCCATGAGCCCAACAGGCCGAGACGTAGCTAACTACTCAACTGAACTCTGTTCTTCATTAACCGTAACCTTCGTATTTATATTTATTGCTCTAGTTCTCACCACATTTACTGTCGCGCTCCATTACCTGCCTCGTTTCCCACAGCAGAGCACCAACACACTTATCTCCTTCAGCGATCAATTCCTCTGACCTTGGCCAAAAACAGCTGAGGCGGCAGCAGCAACCACAAAAAAAAAATCCCTAGTCTTCCTCTTTATCTTCACAAATGTAGAGTCGAGCTTTTCTGACCTTATCCTTCGTTTTCCCTCCTGCATCTCTTCCTGCGTTCGGACGTGTTTTAAGCAGTAGTTTGAGAATTTACCTGTAGCTTTATTTATCAGGTTCTACCTACCTTTTCCAAAAGGTTCTGTTTCTTAAAGAAACGTCTGTGACCTGCTTTGGTCCAAACCCCACAGCAGTGTTCTCCCCCTGTTCTTTCAGCGCCTGTTCCTTTAAATGATAACGAGCCGCTCGCTGTTCACCCCGACCCCGAGCGCACAGCAGTGAGGAGCAGGAGTTCTCGTTTTCGCTCAGTTCTCTTTGTTCTCCGTTCTCATTTTCTCACTGTTTACTCAGCTGTGTCTGTTCTGCTGCATTTAACCTTGTCTTTTAGTGAAAGCACAAACACAGATCCAGCGCCGTGATTGGACGGACACAGACGAGTCCCTGCACTTGACGTCAGAAGCGGAGCAGAATCAGAAAGCCTCGGTTTATCCCATGTTTCCTGACTCGAGCAGTGTGTGAGTTGGTGGACTCCAGATCCACGCGTTAACGTGAACATGCACTAACGCTATGTCGGTTTCAATGTTTATGATTGTACAAGGCATTTGGGATTTGCAGCGGCGAGCTGAGGCCAATGCTGTTTGGAAGTAATGGAAACTTATACTGTACCAATTAGGATTGTGCAAACATACTCCTACAGGCCTACATCCTAATCTGGGATCGGTTCCACAGTTTCCTCCCTTTTACCTAAAATGCTGTAGTTCAGCCAAGAGCCTGATGTTTCCTTTTTGGTTTTGGCTTATTTAACTAAGAGGTAATCATGCCAAGTGCACATGTAAACCATTACACGTCTTCCTCAGACCATGTCAAATTGTTTAACCATCTCTAATGGACTTTCTGATGCTTTATCACAGGCTGGTATCTGTAAAATGGACACGACGTAGGTCTTGGTGGTCTATAAACACGCTTTACACAGTACACAGTTCAGTTTCCAAGATTTTGTGGACTTTACGGTGCACCCATTGCTGACAGGGGTCTTCTGCTGTACACGCAGCTTGTTATTTCATCCCTAGAAAAGCATTGTCATTAGATTAGCACACTTGAGCAGCTGTGCGTGAGACTAAGGTCACCGTGTTCAGTGCTAGAGCAGTTGTGCATTGGGCTGTGGAGCAGTGGGACTTTTTCTGGACCGATGCAGCTTTGTCTAATAACGTTGGGATGGGCTGGAGTGGTGGTTGGGACCCTGAACCAGTCGTCTATGACCCGTACCTGTCCCTGCTAATGCTCTCATGCCTGAATGCAGCGGAATTACATAGTGATGTTCCAGTACGGAGTGTAAATCCCTTCCCAGACGAGAAGAGGTGAAGCTGTAAGAATTGTGGGATGAGCAGGTGTTTGTAGAGCAGAACAACGAGTTTCAAGAACGAGAAAATTCCCCAGTTATGTCTCTCACAGCCTTGTGGCCTTGGGACAGAGAGGAGGAGAAGGCACATGCCGGCTCGGTCCCCCCCCCCCCCCGCAGGACTGAATTCCTCCTTGTGGCGAAGGGATCGTGCACATTCTTTGCTGGAGCTCCTCTCAACGGCTTTAAAGTCGGAGGCTTGAATCCCAGGGTTGAATGTCAGCTCGTTTAGTGCCGCAGGTCTCAGGTGCCGGGCAGCCACCGGGCTCCGGGCCAGGGACTGTCCTGCTCATTGTGCCGAACCTTTTTTTTTTTCCAACAGGGCATGTCCTCTGTGAACCGAGGGCCAAGGGTTTTTGGCTCAGCTCTGGTGGTGAAAACACTGGCCTGGTTTCCTTTACCATTCGCACAAAGCAACAGCTCTTTATCGAATTACTCCGCTACAATCAATTCTAGTTGAACACAGCTGTCATCAGACGCAAGTTACAGAAACAAGACAAACTCTTCATTACGTCCCACAGATTTATCACAATTATGGCCTAATTAAAAGCTCAAAGCGGGCATTTTATATTATTACAGTTTGAAATAAGATCACAGCAATTCATTCGAGCTGAATTAGTCAAAAAAGAAGCGGTAAAATGAGCCGTTCTAATCAATCACAATCTCATTTGTCGAGCAAAGGCCATCTGGGTCCCACCCATGTTCATATAAGCGAAGGTGGGGTTAAATCTGGTAAAAGAGACGTCATCAGAGGGGAGATGTTAGAAAACGAGCAAAAACGAGAGTGGGAAAGAGTGTAGGAAGAGAACAGAGCTAAAACTGCAGAAACGAAATCAAAGGTGTGGAATACGTTTGCTGTAACGACTCATTATTAGCAGATGTCTGATGATTTGGGGCTTGCTTTATGTGACAGTTGTCTACGCTATTTTTGGACAAAGCTAAAGCAACAGACTCCAGACCCCAGGCGAGTCTTTGGCTGGTTGCCTTCATTTGAGCTGAAGAGTGCAGAATGTAAATTTTGATTTTGATCTGACTGTGGTTTTAATTTGGACAGAGGTATTTATCTTCCATCTTTGTACTTGCTGTTTGAGTCTGCACTTTGCTCAAGCAGCTGTAGCAGGTCAGATAGCAGATAGTTCACACTCTTACATAAATGACAGTAAATATATCAGCAGTGATCTTGTACTGCGAGTGGTGCAGAACGAGGGCAGGAGCCCTCAGATAAAACCTCAGAGAACGAGCCAGAAAGGGTTGAACTCTTCTGCTGTGTCACCAGCTAACATTTACCCTACAGCAGATGTGCCGCATGTTGGAGCTCCGGCACTGGTGTGTGTGTGTGTGTGTGTGTGTGTACAGTGTATATCGGCTTAACTCATACTTCATGGAGTGGCTCTTCGCTGGATTGTACTATCATGTCTGAAAATGTTTTTACACTTCCTGTTGGCTCAGGGCACAGAACATGACGAGCTGAGCAAACATCGCATCTCTGTTGTCCTCAGATGGTGGCTTGTTGTTTGGAAGTGCTCATTTTTAACCCTTGGGCTGTTGATAAGAGTGGGTTGTCAAAAGGGCTTCATGTAAAGTTGGTTATCATTAGCCTCTTTAGCTCAGAAATGACTCGGAAGTGTGTCTTTTAAAAAACCCCAATGCTTTAACTTGGAATGTAACGTGCAACGAGGGCTCACCTGAATGTAGTTCCCGGTTTTACAGGATGCACCTGCCCAGAGACAGCAACAGCCACTGCATGTTCTAACCAATGCATGCATTTATCTTATATGCTGGTGGTGTAATGCTGTGTTTGCATTTAACCATCATGGTATGGGGGTCACGCTTTGGTGCACACAGTCACACGAAAAATACACAGTATTTCCGGTGTGACTATTAAGCTATTAGGGTAAATATGGTAATTTCACAAGTGCACTTTCCAGTAGGCAGCTGTAAGCCGTTGGATTTGCATTGTGGGAACTGTAGTAGTTTAGGAGTATTGCCTATGGTAAGTGTAGCCTTGTTGGTCTCCTCCTCCTCCTCCTCCTAAAGATCTGAGGTGTTCTTGAGTGGCATGGGCTCTTTGCTGTTGCTTTTGTTAGTTTGCTGCTCATTGATTTAGAGCTGTGTCTTGCGGAATCTGAAGGTGTCGTTAAAACGAGCTGTTTAATGATGACTTGACTGCGACGAAAACAGCTCTGTCAGGCATCGCACATCATATCAGCATCATGCAGGATACTGAGCGGAGGGAGTACAGAGCCCAGCGGACGTGCTTCTGGTGCTGCTCGGCTGTAAACAGTGTGTCGTTGGCAGTGTGTGTCTCTCTGAGACGGGAGATAAGGGGGGAAGCTGTTTGCTCAGCAGTTCTGGCTGAATATGTGAAGTATCAAGTGTTTTGCTGCTCAAGTGAAGTGTGTGTGTATATTTTTTTACCTTAAGATGAGATTAGTTTGATGCATCACTTTTCCTTATTCTGGAGCAGGACACGCTGTCTTCACTCTCACGTCCCTCATGCTGTCTCTAGTGAACCGAGGTCATAGGACTGCATTTGTGACGCCTGAGTAGGAGAACGTATATCACTTGAGTTCTTTCAAAGCCACTTTTTTGTCCTCAAAGCTGGGAGAAAAACCCAATCTGTGTAGGCTTTTCTTTCCCGTGCAGTCCGGCGCAGATTGTCATCATGTCAAGGAAAATCCTGCGGTGTGTTGTCAGTGTCCTCATTCCTGCATGAGAAAGTCCCTCTCCTGCCAAAGCCCCTGCCCGGCTGAGCCAGCTCCTTTTTCACAGGGAACACCAGCGGGATTCCACTCTCAGCCACAGGCCTCATCTGAGGGGTTTCCAAAACACTGCCTTTTCTTCCTTCTCTGTACGTTTGTGAATGTGAGCGGTCCACTCCAGATCACACCATGCTGCAGTCTGAGGCTGTAAACGCATTACAGACATTTAGTGTCGATCAAATACCATCCTTTATCTGTAACCCTTATCCAGTTCAGGGTCACGGTGGGTCCAGAGCCTACCTGGAATCATTGGGCGCAAGGCAGGAACACACCCTGGAGGGGGTGCCAGTCCTTCACAGGGCAACAGAGACACTCACACCCATGGACACTTGAGTTGCCAATCAACCTACCAACGTGTGTTTTTGGACTGTGGGGGGAAACCAGAGCACCCGGAGGAAACCCACGCAGACACAGGGAGAACACACCACACTCCTCACAGACAGTCACCCGGAGGAAACCCACACAGACACAGGGAGAACACACCACACTCCTCACAGACAGTCACCCGGAGGAAACCCACACAGACACAGGGAGAACACACCACACTCCTCACAGACAGTCATCCGGAGGAAACCCACACTCCTCACAGACAGTCACCCGGAGGAAACCCACGCGGACACAGGGAGAACACACCACACTCCTCAGAGAAATAACATTTTATTAGAAATAAATATATACAAAGCCACTCAGACTCTTCTCGGAGGTGCAGGATGGCGCTCCAGCTTTTGTCCATGAATTTTCATGTGCGATATTCCACTTACTTCAGAGATATTTGCCACAGCAGATGGATATTGGGTGCATAATTTTCACCTGCAAACTGATGTGTTCCGTACCGTCTCTGCCCTCTCTGAGCCAACACGGAGGAAGCTGTGATTTCCAAACGGGAGATTATACAACGTACGGATTACAAAATGCAGCACGAGCGAGAGTGAAGAAAAGTGAACAAAACTCCTCTCGGCCGTGCTCATTACACAAGGTCAAGGTGACCGGGGCTTAATGGTTAGAGAAACCGGATCGGTCCCCATAAAAAATAGGGGGTGGAGGGAGTGAAGGAACAGCACAGTCTCTTCCTTAAACATCCATGACTGTGGTGTCTCTGAGCAAAACACATACAGCACAACTACTCCCTGTGTGTCTTCACTCTCACGGAGGGCTCAAATACGGAAGCAGAGTTTAGTTGTACTTCAGTGTAATGACAAAAAAAAGCAGTTTTAAATTTGAAGTAGCTAAATTCACATCCTAAGGGGTCTACACACTGTGCTGTGAGCTCTATAACAGCTTCTGTCTCTCTTACGCCTGCAAAAGGCCGCACTGTCCTGGTTTCTGGGGCTGTTCTGTTTTGATATGAAGCCTCAGTGAGAGCGAATGGCTTGTAGGTGTACTCCAACAAAGAGGAATACACTCTCTTTGCTCCAGGCGCACCATCTGTTGCTATTAAGCTTTTATTTTGAAGCTCTGTATCAAAAACGTCATTGTCACGATATACTTGTGCAGTGAGGGGGGAAAAACAACAACTGCAGTTTAAGTGCTTTAAGGAAAACATGCGTGTCTCAGGAGACCCAGATCTCTCGGGTGTGTGTGACCTCGTTTGTGGTCAAACCGATGAGCCGATGACGTCTCGAGTGCTGATGGATGCTGAGCTGATTGAGGTGTGGTAGTCTTTTGTTACATCAAATGGCTCTTTAGGGTTTTGGTCACACAGATCGTACAATAATGTCTGAAAACAGA
The DNA here is from genome assembly GCF_029633855.1 of Hoplias malabaricus. Taxonomy (NCBI): domain Eukaryota; kingdom Metazoa; phylum Chordata; class Actinopteri; order Characiformes; family Erythrinidae; genus Hoplias; species Hoplias malabaricus. The sequence continues at coordinate 1,840,646 of NC_089802.1, forward strand.
AATGATCGTAAAATAAATAAGGGCTTGACTTAGTATCGAAAGTGAACATACAACAGACGTTTTTAAAAAATGACCATATCTGAAAACGGAAACAAAACCTGGGGATCATCAAATGAACATCTCCCTTTCTCTAAACAGCCCTGTTCTTTCAGCACCTGTTCCTGTAAATGATAATGAGCCGCTCGCTGTTCACCCCGACCCCGAGCGCACAGCAGTGAGGAGCGAGGAGCAGAAGCTCTGGTTTTTAGCCGTTTTCACTCTGTTCTCTTTCTTCTCCGTTCTGGTTTTCTCTGTGTGTCTGTTTAACCTCGTCTTTGCGCTCTCACATAAACACGGGTCCAGCGCTGTGATTGGACAGACTCAGAGGAGGGGGCGGGGCCGTTCTAAAGTCTCTGCAGCTGATGTCAGAAGCGGGGCAGAATCCGCTTGGCTGTCGTCTACATCGCTTTATTTTCTCACTTGCTGTATGTGCCCAGTGTGGCCTGAAGTTGCAAGGCCATGTTTTAGAGGCTGCTCCTATTACCTCCCCTCGGGTCACAGGTCAGCCCGGTTTGGTGGTCCTCGCTGGGGAGTTATCAGTGATGTATAAATGCCCTCCAGCAGGTCTGGAATGTCCCTGGTTCTCCATGACCGGAGGGGAATGCGATGTTATTCTCACTGCTCTTTGATCAAAAGAGAACGTGTAAATCAGGCGTCCACTTTCACATCTCAGCTGCGAGAGTTCTAACTGCAGCGATAACGTGAACACGAAGCTGTTCTCCATCAAAGCTTTCTCGGAGGAGCCGAGGTTGTCTGAAGCTGTATCAGATGAGATGAAAGGCGAACATCCGTTACAACCGAAGTGTTGATATCGAAGCTCCTCTTTTTACCTGAGGGCGCTGGTTCCAGGTAAACACAGCCATGCTTGTTGACACTTGTTTCCCAAGCTGTAAATGATAGTAAACAGAATCCTGTGGTTTTATTTTGCTCACTATCCTTCTAAAAGTTTACTCTAAACAATAAGCGCCGGAGTTGTCCTATGTTTGATGTTTTGGACACTTAAAGGAACTCTAGGTAGTATTTTACCTCATAATTACAGCTTCAAAATCACTGTGATGCTCCACTGAGCTGAGAATATAGACTCTCTCACTGCTACTCCAGGCCCAGCACTGCCAAAACTGCACTATGTAACTTGTAGAAGAGGGTAGCAAACCAACACCCCGTTCTCGCTCTTCCCTTAATTTCAGGACAGTGCTGTAAAAGGAAGTTACTGCACCTGTAGGGGGAGCCCAGGAGTAAAAATAACCGATGTTACCTACTGTTACTTTAAAACACAGCTTGTACCACCTTCTTAGAGAAACATGTATCTGCCGATACAATGTGAAGCTTTAGAGAAAATGAGAATTAATACCCAAGGGTTGCTGGATGGATGCCCTTGACTTGTAGGAAAATTGTGGGCGGAGAAGAGAAGGAACAGCACTGTCTCCTCCTTCAACATCCACAGCTGAGACACCCTTGAGCACCTTACCCATGTTGATCCTTGAACATTGGTTATGGGTCACTTCAGGTGTGTGTGTGTTGTTCATGCACTGCCACGGATGTGTGAAATTGAAAGGCACATTGTACTTTGTGCAACAACAATTAAAAAAAAAAAAGCAGTGTTTACTTTCCTTTGTTTGTTTTAATTAGCCCAAGGTCACCATGCCTAAAGCCCAGTGTCTGCTGGAGGGGTGTAAAGCCCTGCCCCCAACATTTTTGTGGCTGAAAGCAATTACAATCAAGTCCTCACAGTAATGTTCCCACATCTGGTCACAGCTTTCCCAGAAGAGTAAAGGTTGTTCTTGCAGCAAACGGAGAACCACCTCCCAGTTGAAACCCCGGGTTTCAGAAGGAACTTGTGCAATCAGAAGATGCCCATAAACGTCTGTCAGTGGGATGTTTTTGGTCGTAATTAATCATGATTCATCTTCGTAGCCGGAGCTGTTCCACTCTCTCCTCCCTGTTCTTCCTCGGGGAGTTGGGCTGAAAGTCAAGCTCGGTCATTTAACCCACGTCCTGGAAACCTTCATCTAGGTGTTGAGAGAAGCACAGAGACATTTAAAGACACATGAGCTCTTATTTTTACAAAACAAATGTATGGAGACTAACTCAGTTTAATTCTGTATGGCACAACACATGTGAGAAACTGTCCACAGGTGTGTGTGTGTGTGTGAGAGAGAGAATGAGTGAGTGAGTGAATGGGTGAGTGTGTGATACTGTCCACAGGTGTGTGTGTGTGTGTGAGAGAGTGAGTGAATGGGTGAGTGTGTGATACTGATGACAGGTGTGTGTGTGTGTGAGAGAGAGAATGAGTGAGTGAATGGGTGAGTGTGTGATACTGATGACAGGGGTGTGTGTGTGTGTGAGAGAGAGAGAGAGAATGAGTGAGTGAATGGGTGAGTGTGTGATACTGTCCACAGGTGTGTGTGTGTGTGTGTGAGAGAGTGAGTGAATGGGTGAGTGTGTGATACTGATGACAGGTGTGTGTGTGTGTGAGTGAATGAATGGGTGAGTGTGTGATACTGATGACAGGTGTGTGTGTGAGAGAGAATGAGTGAGTGAATGGGTGAGTGTGTGATACTGATGACAGGGCTGTGTGTGTGTGAGTGAATGAATGGGTGAGTGTGTGATACTGATGACAGGTGTGTGTATGAGTGATTGGGTATGTTTGTGTGTGTATGAGTGAATGACTGGGTGAGTGTGTGATACTGACCACAGGGGTGTGTGTGTGTGTATGTGAGAAAGAGAGAATGAGTGAATGACTGGGTGAGTGTGATATACTGACCACAGGGGTGTGTGTGTGTTGCCCTGTGACGGACTGGTGCCCTGTTCAGTGTGTGTTTCTACCTTGTGCACAATGCACCCCTGTAGCCTCCGGACCCTGATCAGAATGAAGCGGTTACAGAATATGAATGAATAAATGCTCACTGTCCTTTATCCTTTAAAACAAACTCCCGTTGTATTTTTGCAAATTCCGAAGGCTTTCTGAAAGTTCATATCCTCTGTGGCGCTGTTTAATTTACCGCACGTGCAGGAGGTTTCACAGCAAGGCCGTTAAGTCCTCACTCCGGTGACTGGCGGTCCTGAAAACAGTCAGGTGAAGCGAGCGATTGTTCGGAGGACCGTAGACGCACACATGGCCTCCATCAGTTGGTTTAGAGTGAGAGGTGTGCCACTTAAAGCTAAAGGAAGGGCCGTATGTTTTGATAACCGTGAGGTCGCTGCTATTCTCAGCCTTTCTCCAGAAGCAGATCACATGACTTCTCTTTAACGTCCGTGCAGTGAGGAGGGATGACAAAAGGAAACTCGATCTCTATCGCCTGACTTTAAACTGTCTCCTCATTATTCTCAGGAGGGGAATAAGTTATGGTTCTCCCAGGGTTTCAGTGTGTAGCTAGAACCTAGAATCATGTTCATCGTGGCTTGTATAAATGACCCTAGGCCTGGAGTATGACACTTTAACAGAACATTGATTTCCAAATGAAAGAGGACAACCGGACTGTTTATTAGATCTCTGACTTGTAAGGCACCGTGGACAAATTCACTTTTTCACTAGAAGAAAATCCCATTTTCACATTAATACACAATGTGAATCTGGAGCCCACCAACCCACACACTATGAAACAAGCTCACCCAGACAGTTTTCTGCGTGCTGTTTTAGTCACGGGATAAAACGAGCCGTTCTGATTCTTTTTCGCTTCTGCCGTCAAATGCAGAGAATTTAGAATGGCCCCGCCCCCTCGCTTGAGTCTGTCCAATCACAGCGCTGGATCCACATTTAAACGCAGCAAAACAAACACAACGAGCGCGGAGAAATAAGAGCACTGAGTAAAAACAGAGAAGAAAGAGAACAGAGTGAAAACGGCTAAAAACCAGAGCTTCTGCTCCTCGCTCCTCACTGCTGTGTGCTCGGGGTCGGGGTGAACAGCGAGCGGCTCATTATCATTTAAAGGAACAGGGCGTCGTTCTGAACAGGGGCTGTTTACACAGGGGGAGAACACTGCCGTGGGGTTTGGACCAAAGCATTAAGAAACAGAACTGTGTTCCACTGTGGAGACGAGGGGGATGTGTCTTTAAATAAAAATGGCTAAATAAATAGTGTTTCCAAATCAATTATCTGTGCTTTTTTATGATTTTCCGTATTGTTTGGCATAAACCTTTGTTCTAAGTCATGTCTGTGATGTGTTGGCCGAGTCTGGCCAAAGGTTTTCAGTCCTCCTTGGAAGATAAAGATGTGTTTATTTCAGTGTTTTCTAGAAGGAACGTTGTGCAAAGAACATTTGGCAGATCCAGCCTCAGTCTGTCGGTGGCATTGTTGATTTTTATGGCCGCGTGGGAAGGCCAAGGCTGACCCGTTTCTTTCTTTTGTGTCCGCAGGGTCGAGAGGTCCTGGTGCGGAGGGGAGAGTGAACTCTGATCGGCCGAAGGGCTGAAGATGGACTTCAGGAACTCTCCCATGTACTGGATTGCGCTGCGGCAAAGATGTGTGTTGCAATGGTGATTATTCACACGAAAACGCTGGAAAAGAAGGGTGTCGATGATGTAACGTCCAAAGAGTCAACCTTGCAGCTGGTAAGACTGGGTCCAGACGCTTGGTTTCTGATCGATTGTTTATGTACTGAGACAATGGCGTTTCTGATGATGGCCTCGTTTGTCCGAAATCCAGCTTCCGTCCAGAACGGGCTCCATGAATGAGGTCCCGGAACAAACTGATGTGATTACAAAGGATCCCTGTCTAGTTTACGGATCCTAGCTAATGGGATTTACTTTCCGAGGGTTCAGCTAGCTGGAAAACCGTAGGCATTGTTGTGGCCAATTGCAGGAAGTGACGTCGCGGCCTTTTACATTACACCTCTCCATCGTGGGTTGGACAGAAGGGATGTTTTTCTAACTGATTGTTCTCGTTAGGGCTCGTCATGTGACTCGAAATCGTCCCTGCTTCGTTCATTACCCTCCAAAACAGCAAGGGCTTTTGCTTTCGCTGGCTTCTTTGGGCTAGGCCTGTCGTGAGTCATTTATTCAACCGCTCAAACACATATAAAGAGTGAGAAATCCCCATCCTCTGCCCCTTCACGCTTCTCACAAACCTCTAAGAAGCCCTGGAGCTCAGCTTGAGGTCAAACGTGGAGCTTTTGCTCCAGAAACACAGGCCTAGCACAACGAGAACTAGCATAGGTCTCAGCAGCTAGCATCTGCTTTCACTGCACCAGTTTCCACGGCTGACAGATGAATGTGGTTGGTTTGACCCCGTCGTTGTTGGCGCTGTGCTTGTTCGAACACTGGGGTGGGTGGGAGTTTGGGGTTTCCTGTCTCGTATGTAACAGACTAGCACCAGAGTGGAGGGATTTGCTCGAATCCATTTTCCAAGCCGAGCGCTCGTGTCTCATTCACAGATGCCTCCTTCCTTGACTTATTTATCTGTTTCCACAGCGCCAGCCGTCAACCATGAGCCAGGGAACCGCCCTCTTCTCCTGTGGAATCATGGGTAAGAACGTGCTAATTTTATTGTGGTGGCATATGTCTTCTCTGAGTTGTCATGTTTTACTCTTCAGTGTGTGTGTGTGTGTGTGCAACTGCATTGAGCTTCGTACCCAACCGCGCACTGTGCCACTTCACTCATAAAATGGGTGTTGTCTCAAATCTTTGTGCATACCTCAGATGTCACTGACCCACATGTTAAAGTGGGTCTGTAACAATAAATACGTTGTGCAATATATAGATATTTCCTCAATAAGATCTGCTGACCTTTTCTTCTTCTACAGTGGAATGAACGCCTGTGAACAGCTTTTGTTTTTTTTTGTAGTCGATATATTGTCCCAGAAATAATTGTGATAAACAATGTTATTGTAATCTTATAACCGTTTTATGCCACTGATATAAACTTACATTAAATGTGGAATAAAAAACTCTGTAAATATCCTAAATAAGTAAAACATAAAATAAATACACACTTTTTAAACAAATTTACCTAACGGCCCCAGAACAGAGAGACTGGAGAAAAACAGGGAGCAGAATGGAGCTAAAATATTATTCTTATGTAAACAAACGCTCCAGTGATTGAGGTCATTACTTATTCATTCATTCATTGTCTGTAACCCTTATCAGTTCAGGGTCTCGATGGGTTCTGAGCCTACCTGGAATCATTGGGCGCAAGGCGGGAATACACCCTGTGAGGGGGCGCCAGTCCTTCACAGGGTAACACACACTCACACCTACGGACATTTTTGTGTCGCCAATCCACGAGAGGAAGCCGGAGCACCCGGAGGAAACCCACGCAGACACAGAGAGAACACACCACACTCCTCACAGACAGTCACCCGGAGGAAACCCATGCAGACACAGAGAGAACACACCACACTCCTCACAGACAGTCACCCGGAGGAAACCCACGCAGACACAGGGAGAACACACCACACTCCTCACAGACAGTCACCCGGAGGAAACCCACGCAGACACAGAGAGAACACACCACACTCCTCACAGACAGTCACCTAGAGGAAACCCACGCAGACACAGAGAGAACACACCACACTCCTCACAGACAGTCACCCGGAGGAAACCCACGCAGACACAGAGAGAACACACCACATTCCTCACAGACAGTCACCCGGAGGAAACCCACACAGACACAGAGAGAACACACCACACTCCTCACAGACAGTCACCCGGAGGAAACCCACGCAGACACAGAGAGAACACACCACATTCCTCACAGACAGTCACCCGGAGGAAACCCACGCAGACACAGAGAGAACACACCACACTCCTCACAGACAGTCACCCGGAGGAAACCCACGCAGACACAGAGAGAACACACCACACTCCTCACAGACAGTCACCCGGAGGAAACCCACGCAGACACAGAGAGAACACACCACATTCCTCACAGACAGTCACCCGGAGGAAACCCACACAGACACAGAGAGAACACACCACACTCCTCACAGACAGTCACCCAGAGGAAACCCACGCAGACACAGGGAGAACACACCACACTCCTCACAGACAGTCACCCAGAGGAAACCCACGCAGACACAGGGAGAACACACCACACTCCTCACAGACAGTCACCCGGAGGAAACCCACGCAGACACAGAGAGAACACACCACACTCCTCACAGACAGTCACCCAGAGGAAACCCACGCAGACACAGGGAGAACACACCACACTCCTCACAGACAGTCACCCGGAGGAAACCCACGCAGACACAGAGAGAACACACCACACTCCTCACAGACAGTCACCCGGAGGAAACCCACGCGGACACAGGGAGAACAACTCCAACCAGTAATGTCCATATATTGTTCGATAAATCGATAATGTACTCATTGTGACAGTCCTAGTCACGAATTAATTTTTTAAAAGTTTTTGCTGAAAGTTCATTGTTCTTAAAGGTGTGCAGTAATATGCTGTTAGATTATCTGTACAACAGTGGCATAAAATTGTCTTAAAATGACAGTAATATATAGTTTATTGCAGTTATTTCTGAGACAATGTATCGACCACAAAAACGTATTGTGGCAAACCTAAATTACAGCTTCTCTAAACCGATCCACAGACGTCCGCAACCGTGTAAAACCTTTACAGTCAACCTTTCACTGACAATAACGAGTTGAGTTTAAGGTGTTAATGAGACGGAGGGTGTCTAGTGACTTGACACGTTGTTTAGATGAGCACATCTTCACTTTGGCAGCGTTGGTGGACTCCCTCAGCACCTGGACTGCTCCCCCCCCGCTTAAGGCTGACACCTGATATCTTTTAGCTTTAGCGATGTGTTGCCACAGATGTTCCACTTTTGGCAAGTGCACCTGAGGTGAAAGCACTGAATTGGTGCAGTGTTTATATGTAATTACTTGCCTTAGTTTTGTAAGCAGCTGCCTGTGGGGGCATTCACACCATGCCTTATTTAATGCAAAGAGTGCCACATCACTCAAAATAAAAAGCAAGATTCATATAATAAACCATAACAAAGCACATACACAACACAAAAAACAGCAAGTTCAGAATGTGGTACTCTTAGTTTTGAGGTTGTAGTGGATTGGTCAACAGCACTCAGCACATCATTTGATTACTTTTCAGCTTAAAGGAACAGTAGGTGGTATTTTTACCTTAAAGTTACAGCTTCAAAATAATTGTGATGGTACACTGAGCTGTAACAGACAGAACAGATCCTCTGTCATCTCTATTCTGGGCTCATCACCGAAGAAACGGCACTGTGTAACTTTTAGAAGAGGGTAGATAGCCACCCCTTCCTTTATCCTGCTTCTACATTTAATGATGCCGTTGTGGTTTTTTTCTGTAGTTGTTTTGTTAGCCAGGCCGCCGCTGCCTACGGTTCCTCAGGCGCCTTGATAGTGTTTGTCTAAAAGCAAAATATCTTAACAATTTCAGAACGAAGAAAGCGAAGGTGGGAGAAGAATGGCTCCAGTCTTTGTGTTGAATAAACAAACAGGACGTTGGGTCCCAAAAAGACAACAATAGTGTTTTGTGATTGCGTTAGCCTGGCACCATTGCCGCTGACTGGTAGCTGGCACATAACCCACGATGCCCACTACGGTGTGTGATGGTGAGGCTGCCTTTTGTTTGCCCCCGTGCCCTGGGACAGGAGCATTTCTGTTGTTGACTTCAGAAAAATCCCTCATGTCCCAAATCGAGCTGCTGTCGTTATTGAGGTCAGGCTCATGTTGTTCCCCCCGGCTCTAGATGCAGGCTCTCCTCCAGGAAACCGTGAGACACAGCTGGGTGTGGCCTGAGCACAGAGCCGATGACTGACCTGTCCACCTGCCGACTGCGCTGGGAGGCGTTGGAAAGATATAGCGTGGACTCTCTAAACCCCGATTGATTTAGGTCTAGTGTGTCTTTTTAACTCCTTACAGTCTACAGTCTGAGAGCCAGTCCCAGACACACAGCAGTTGTAATCATAGACTGTGAATGGTTTTAAACAGGGATTCATCATCCATACTGCAATTTAGTGCAAGGCTAGGCTTAAAGGCAGCATTCATGATTTTAATTAAAACACTTTTATAAAATTCTGAAGATGTTTTCTCACCATTTGCTGCTCTCAATTCGGATTGCACTCAAAACTGGTCGAATGTTTTTATGACAGAAAATGGGTAAAAAACAAAAAAACAAAGCGTCTCTTTGGGGTATGCTAGTCTTTCTCTCGCTCTGCTGTGCTTTTTAGACATCAAAGCGATCTCCAAACATTGAAAAGCACAAACCGAGATGAGGATTTTGCTCTATTCCTGCTCTACAGAGGGGGTTGATATTGACTTATTTCTGCAGTAGGTTGCAGTCTCAAAATTCCAGAGAGCACTAACTGCATGAAAGTAAACTCAGAACGAAAGTGCTACAAAACAACTCAAGTAACAATGACTTTCTTTGTTAATTTAAAAAGTGAATAAAAACGTAGACATGTTCACTTCAGCCATGGACAAACAGCCGATTCCACTTTATAAGCTTCTGAATGTAAACAAATCAGAGAACATTGTTGTCCCACAATCGTTTAAGGATCGTTATGAAGCTCCATACTTTATTTCTTTTAACTCTGCTGGACTCTGCACAGCTCTACTCACTGTTTGGTCCCTGGGTAATGATCCACTACCACAGCCCCGCCCCCTCCTTTCAAAAGTAACCTCTTCAAAAGACCACGGCGTCATTTTACGAGCTGCCGTCGTGAGTCGGATAAAAACAAACGTGATCTCTGCTGCAGCTGGAGATTTTACAGATGGTCAGGACCAAATTTACCTAATAGAAAAGCAAAAAAAAAAAGCACAATGGCGTAGAGTAGAAGTACCATGCAGTGGAAAGGCGCTGTAAGTTTCATTGTTAAAAATGTTAAAATGAAGCTTAAGAAATTGCATTCCTTTCTAGGTTTTCATTTTAAATACATTTAAATAAATATTAAATACATCCTTGGAAAACCATTCAAATAATTGACTTCCTGTTGTTAATAAATTGACTTCCTGTTAATAACTCAGTTCATCCCATGGGCTTCTAGGCTTTGAACCCTGACCTAGATAACGAAGTGTCTTTCAAAAGCCATCGCATGTGTTCTTTGGCTGGTAAATACGAACCAAAAGCTTTTGTGTGTCAGATAACATGTATATGGAGGGAATTCAGTGGAGAACAATGTTGTTGTGAGTAAGGCTCACGTGCCCAGACTCCTACAGATGCTGTAAGTGTGCTTTGTGACTAGGTCCCCCTCTTCCAGCCCTGGCAGTCTGCCACCAATCGGATGCTGCTATTCCTGGCTCTTTGTTTTCTAGGCCTCAGTTCCTCTGGAGTGTCGGAGAAGGCTGGCGAAGGTGTCTTCCTCTCTCCTCTCATTTCGCTCTCATGATATCATCTCCTTCGAGATATGACATTGAAGATGAAATGATATTTTCACTGAAAGGCAGTTGCCGCCTACAGCATTCCAGACATTCTTAGAGGAAAATAAAGTATGTCCGTGTGTGGTAGGGCTTGTTTTGTCTGTAACGGCTAATTCATTCTGGAGCATTTCAGATCCAAAGACAGACATTGTAAATGGACATAGGAAGGTGTAACAGTGGATTCTAATCCTGTTGTGCACCTTAATGAGGATGTAATCATGTAAAACTTGCTTGTTCAGTACTTGAATGCCTACGTACACACACACACACACACGCTGAAATAAGACCACCCTGTGAGTTTTTCTGTGGGCTGCTCAGGTCAGAAAACATGAGATAAAACCATTCAGCACCACTTCCTACATCAAGCACAGACTCATTACAATTACACAACACCCCCCAGCACCCTTCTGAGCACCCAGACACACATTCCTGTGAGTAAAGTCTTAGTTAAACTGTGCTTATGAAAAAATAGGCATGTCCAGAGCAGTGAAATTAGAAAAATGAAGCACAAACAAGAACAGAGAAGGAAGAGAACTGAGGTAAAACTGTGTGTTGAAATGTACTCACGTGAGTAGGAACTGTTAGTTCAGCCGTATTTCACAGAGAGAACTTAAGGTGGCGCTACTACACCGTCTGTTATCAGTTCAGCCGTATTTCACGGAGAGAACTTAAGGTGGCGCTACTACACCGTCTGTTATTAGTTCAGCCATATTTCACAGAGAGAACTTAAGGTGGCGCTACTACACCGTCTGTTATCAGTTCAGCCGTATTTCACGGAGAGAACTTAAGGTGGCGCTACTACACCGTCTGTTGTTAGTTCAGCCATATTTCACAGAGAGAACTTAAGGTGGCGCTACTACACCGTCTGTTATCAGTTCAGCCGTATTTCACAGAGAGAACTTAAGGTGGCGCTACTACACCGTCTGTTATCAGTTCAGCCGTATTTCACGGAGAGAACTTAAGGTGGCGCTACTACACCGTCTGTAATTTAGTTCGTGAACTAAATTTGGAACCGCTCGGTGCGTTTCCAACGAACCTAAAAAAAAATGAGTTCCCATGTGGAACTAAAGAACTTCAGCGCGAACCGTGGCATTTATTTATTCAATAAATAAGTAATTGTAATTCTTAAAATCGACAGTGTTCTTGGTCTTTGTTCTTTTCTAATATATATTTTTAAATACAATAAACAGGAAAAACACTGATGCCAGTGTTATTTATTATGAACAAAAACATTTTGCTCGTTTTTCATTTTTCTGAAATGGCAGAAACACCTGTGCTTGGAATAAACGAGTAAAACAGCATGTGATTTATATTTTCAAAAAGATAAAAACAACATCAGATGCCTAAGGTGCGACATAAGCAGTAAACCAAGTAATTCAGCACAAGCCAGGACAAATATCCCAACACACTGGCATTTGACAACAAGCAAAAACAGACAACGTTCTGGTATAGCTCTTTAACCCTGTAGTTTCCATCCGGTGTGATTCTGTAGATTGTCACACAATTGTAGAGATTTTGATCCAGTGTAAATGGATAATCTACATAAACATCAGTACATTTCGATAGGGGCACTGTATACATGCATTTGTTTGGTTCAGGGTGTGGTGACTTCAAAATAGCAGGAATCAGTCAGGAGCTACATCCCAGTCCATGTCTTAAGCCAATCAGCCAGTCGATGTAATAGCTTTTATTTAAGACTCTGACATTCCTGTTGTTTCTGTTCCAGAGGCGAGCCTGTGGCCGGACATTAGCCGAGGCTGTGGGATTCGCCAGAGACCTGTGGGCTCAAGTCTGGAGAGTCTGTGGCACGTCCTTCCGGAGGCTGGAGCGACCGGGTCCATCAGTGGCCTTCTGCAGGATCTGAGTCTGAGCGAAACCCCAGGGTCTGCCACTGCTCCGCCGAGCAAACGTCAGTGTCGCTCTCTGTCCTGCTCAGACGAGCCGGCCAGCTGCCGCTCTCCATGGAGACCCCAGGGATCCCGGGTGTGGACGACGGTGGAGAAGCGGCGCTGTCACAGCGGAGGAAGCGTCCAGCGTGGATCGGCTTTATCCTCGTCCGTGTTCCCTCAGAGCGGCTTCTCTAGCATGCAGCGCAGCTCCAGCTTCAGCCTGCCCACGCGCTCAGAGCTGCTGGAGATGCCGCCTTTTAGCAACATTCAGCGCCACACCTTCGCTCCCTTTTCCAAGGCCCCCCTCTACCTCTCGCATGAACAGATTTGCCTGGCTGAGGATCCTCGAAGTGACGGACCCTCAGAGGCTAGTTCCCCTGACTCCACCCCTGAGTTGGACCGAAGGGGCGGGCAGGGGGGTCTGTCTCGCAGCCGTTCTCAGCCTTGCGTCCTCAACGACAAGAAAATCGGAGTGAAACGCCGGAGACCCGCTGACACACACAAACACAGGCCTTCTCTTGACTTGGCCAAGATGACGCAGGTAGGTCAATGAACATGGCTTTGTCTCGTCACTGTACTGTTCTTCATCAATCTACCACTAGAGAGCGGTTGATGTTTAAGAGCTAAACCTTAAACAAGACATCCTGTGTTCTTGTAGGATTTGTTGACGTGAAGTGTGAAGCTTATCCAGTTCAGGGTCGCGGTAGGTCAGCAACAAATCTGGGCACAAGATGGGAACACACCCTGGAGGGGGCGCCACACGTTCACTCACACGTATGGAGTAGCCAAATTACCTTTGCACGTACGGCTAATTCAGTTAATACGGTAATACCCAATGAAACCGAGTTCACTAGAGAGAGAGAGCGGGACACGAGAGTGAGGACCATGTGTCCTGCTCCAGAATAAAGCTGATGCAGTAAGTCATTTAGAGATGGATGCTTGGATGGACGGAGCATGTTGTGCTCCCACGTGTGCCGTTGATAAGAGACCAAGCACAAATCCTGAGAGCTGGACCTTCACTGAGAGGAGATTTTCATTAATTGAATACTCCTCGCCTGTTGGATATTTGCTAAATCAACTGGACCTCTCCGCAGCACACCTCTGGGGTTCTACTTCATTTTTAAATAAAGTTTTGAAGTAACACTTTGACCATTTCTCATAATCACCCTCTAAACACATGGGTGTGAGCTCGCTTTAAAGGAAGAGTCAAGTGAAAGGACTGAGTCACAGTGGAGATAGGTGTGGAGCAACACTGTGGTTAGACCGTTTCTTTTATTCTGAAATTTAAATTCGTAGCTTTTTCAAGTCTTGTATAATTACTATCTGAGTACATAATTACTTAATTGCATAATTACATTTTCATTAGAAATTTCTGACAGGTTTGTGTCTGCCCTGATATTCAGTTTTAAAGGAGACATGGGAAAAAAATGCACCATCCAATCAGTTTTTCTGTGTGCTGCACAAGTAAACGAGCTGTCGATTCTGCTCCGCTTCCGACGTCAGGTGCCCCGCCCCCTCGTCTGAGTCTGTCCAATCACAGCGCTGGACCCGTGTTTATGTGAAAGCACAAAGACGAGGTTAAATGCAGCAAAAAAGGAGAAATAAGAGCACTGAGTAAAAACGGAGAAGAAAGAGAACAGAGTGAAAACGGCTAAAAACCAGAGCTTCTGTTCCTCGCTCCTCACTGCTGTGCGCTCGGGGTCGGGGTGAACAGCGAGCGGCTCATTATCATTTAAAGGAACAGAGGCGTTCTGAACAGTGAAGAACACTGGTGTGGGGCTTTTTTTAATGAAATTCAAAGCACCAATCGCCTTTAATCAAGTTAAAGTCATAATAAAATATCTCCAGCTTACAAAATCACTAGTATGAAATACATCTTTAAAAAGCCCTGAGTGCGGAGGAGTAGTTTACATAAAATCTGCATACACGTGTTATTCATGCAGTCATGTTGGTGACTACAGTTTAAGATTTGTTCTGTGCGATTAGCCATAACTTCCTTTGGCCTCAATCCACATTACAGCACAATACAGTATTTCTGCTCTCTGCTGTGTGCATTAACCCACTTCTGTACCACTATTAGACTTCAGAGTTTTAAGCTTTGAGTGTATGAACTGCAGAGAGAGTGGTGCTGGATATTTTGCCTGTGTCACTTTGATTCACCATTGTCTAAGCCCAGGATGGAGATGCTCTTTCAGCAGTGACACAACATGAGTGTTTCCAGGTCTTAGCTTCCGTTCAAACAGTTGTCTTCTAATGCAACACTGTTTGCTTCAACTTAATAGAAATGTCTTCAGTAAGACTGGATCTCTCCTCAGAGGCTCAGAGATTGCAGTCAGAGACAGGGCTACGTAGGTTTATATGGATAGCAATAAGTGTTTTATGTATTAAACACATTGGTAAATTATTAATAACCCTTGGTGTGAAATATTGACATGGATCGTTTTAACGAAAATAAATCGGATCACTGATGATTGGGTCATGATGATGTCATTTGTTAAGAAGAACTGAATTGTGGGGAATTACAGGTTCAATTCCAGATGATGCCGCAGCCGTTTAAGGCCAGGAGTTTTCGTCCTACAGAGCGTTGGCCTTACTCTCGGTGTGTAGGACGCCCCCCCAACCCCCCCCACATCTTTCTGCTCCTGGTCCTAGCTAGAGCAGGTGTCTTGTCAGCTGATATGACAGATCTGGAGAGTTTGCATTCTCACCTTAACTCTGCAGTGTGGTTGCATCAGCAGCAGCTCAAAAAGAAGCGGCGGCTTGGCCTCGCGTCTCTCAGAGGAAGCACATGTTTGCCTCCACCCACTCGCGCTGCTGTGAGTTTGATGGAGATTCAGTGAAATGGTAGAATTAGAGATGACTAATCATTGCTGAGAAAATTTCGCAAAAGCTGGGGAAGAAACCCATTTATGTTTGAAAAAAAAAAAACATCTATTTTTCATAACAAAGCCTTCTGTGATGTCTGTGTTGTTCTTCCTAAAGTTAATATTAGAAACTGCATAGACTGGTTTGGCTCTGACACAGACCCAGTTTATTTCAAAACACAAGACTGACAAGAGGATTGCTCATCGTCTCGTATGGTGCATTTCCATGACGTGGCGCCTGCTCTACTCAACTTCTCTGACTTAGCAACTGGTTGGTTTTCCACTATTAAGCCCCCCAGCCCTGCAGTGTATCAGTGTCGTCTCTAACCCCGTTTCTAAGGAAACCACAACAACGGCGGCGGTAACGTTAAGCGGTGTTTACTCATGGTGTATTGGCGTGTTGTTGTTGTTTGGGACTGAACACAGCTCCGTCATCAGTTCAGACAGATCAGTAGAGTTTGTTCCTTCCTTGTTGCAGCGTCCAGCTCTCGCTGGATTCTTTCGTCGGCCACCGATTCAAGGAGCGTTTGAACCTCTTCAAAAGACCACGCCGTCATTTTACGAGCTGCCGTCGTGAGTCGGATAAAAACAAACGTGATCTCTGCTGCAGGCAAAGAATCGTTTCTCTTTATTTGGTTTAAACCAACCATATGAGTTAACTTTATCACTAATACAGTCAAAGCATTTTGGTAGTAGTTCATTAGTTTATTTGTAGTTTGTATTTTAGAGCACTCGCTTAAATACAGCCCCCAGAATGCACCACACCAAGCTCTTGTGCAGTGGTTTCCAGTAAAGATAATATAAAAGATAATAAAAGATAACTAACCGAAGCTCAGATGTGAGAAAGGCACATATCAACGATACATTCCTACGCACTGTTTCACATTACTGTTTTTTTCCAGATTTAAATACTGTATTTAAGCTGTTACACCCTTACAGTAGGGATTACTGTGTTTTTGGAAACTGATGCTGAATCAGAGTCAGAGGATTTTCTCCATGCACATGGTCCCAGGTGTAGAGGGAGGGGAAGCAGATGGACCATTTGGACAATACTGTATGTCAGTAGAGCGACCGAGTCTGGAAATATACACTTCGGCATGTATCCGTTCACAATAGATGGATTTATATTTAGTTGGTGATACGTATTACAAACAAGTCGTAAATGTACTCTGCGGGTTTCATCACGTTGAGATATGAGCATAGCGTCGATATAGACCCTGTACAAGAGGAAAATCGGGATTATGTATAATAATAATACAGATATTGACTTGATTATTGTTGATTACAAGCCAGTGCTCACTCGTTTCTACGTCTAATAAAAGTGTTAATCTTAAAGGTATTAAACCATGTTTTAAGCCGTATATTCAGGTCATTATCTCCAGAAGTCGCTGTCTGTTGATGCTTTGAGCTGCGAGGGTGGGTCACAACTGAGAATGATCCACGAAAGTGGTGCTAACCAGTGAGCGATTGTGCTAGTGAGAAGCTAACACAGTTAGCCGGGGTTTGGACGCCCCTGCAGCAGACGAGGGCTGAGAGGTGACTGTAGTCTTTCCTGACCCTTTACTGAAGCCCCATGCTCAATGGTGCCTCGGGGTAAGGTCTGGTTTGTCGCCTGGTTGTAGCGGGACAAATGGGGGCAGGGTGTGTAAATAAAAGGTGCTGTCTCCTCCCTCAACCTTCACGGCTGATGTGCCCTTGAGCAAGGCTCCTAACCACCATATGCTCCTCGGGCGTGGAGCTAGCTTGCTAAGGTGCTTCGGATGCTGCGCTCATGATATTTCTCATTGCATTTCAGAGACAACTGATCTCATCGTAATTCATTTTCCTTCTCAGTGTGGCTTATCGTTGCTTCCTCATCTGAAAGTGATGTACCTGTCAGCGTAAACTTTATCCACAGGGTCAATGTGGGCAAAACACAGGGTCCAAAGTCAGCCCTTTGAGCCTTTACTGAGGCCGGACATGTCCCAGGCCCTCATACGTTATATGTGTTGTATATTTGTTCTGTTTACAAGCGAGCCAAGATTATCGGCTCATCTCTTGTCTTTCTGAGACGGGCACGAAACTCCAGAGGAAACTGAGAGTTTTACCAAATCTGACGCAATAGGATTGAAGTTGTTTCCTTCCTTTTATCTGCGCTGGAGTGAGAGATGCGGTCCTTTTGATGTTTTGAACTCCTCGCTTTTTAAAGCATGTTTTCTTTGTCGATTTGCAGTAACTCGACACGTTAGAACTCTGTTCAGATCTTCAGCTTAAACAGCAAAGTTTCAGAAATAAAGCAGCATTCATCTTGGCTCAGAAGTGGGAAGCTTGGAATTACAACATTTTCGAGGTGGAAAAGACAACATACCGCCAACAAACTACTGCCTCGTCACTCGCTCATTGTCGATTGGATTTCAGTGGCATCAACAACACAGGGGCACAATCTGGACTGTAGTCTTCCTGTTGCTCTGCATACTTAGTTAGCCCCCTCTCCCCCTGTTCCTCAGTGCTCAGGACCCCCACAGAGCAGGTGTGATGTGGTGGTGGATCATTCTCAGCGCTGCAGTGACACTGACGTGGTGGTGGTGTGTTAGTGTGTGTTGTGCTGGTGTAGAGTGGATCAGACACAGCAGTGCTGCTGGAGTTTTTAAACCCCTCAGTGTCTGGACCGAGAACAGTCCACCAACCAAAAACATCCAGCCGACAGCGTCCTGTGTCACTGATGAAGGACTAGAGGACGAGTGACACACACTGTGCAGCGACAGATGAGCTACTGTCTCTGACTTTATTGTGTGTGTGTGTGTGTGTGTGTGAGACTGAATGAGTGTGTGATGCTCAGTGAAGCACTTACAAAATGAATGAACGAATAAATGAAATCCCATTTACATTTAATGCATTGCCTTGTTGTAAATAAAATGAAATGAAAACGTTGATTATTTTGCGGTATTCTGAGCCCCTTTATGCAAAGTCAGTCCGGGAATCACTTCAGAAGATCAGTTCCACTACCCCTACCACTTCTAGTTCTACATCAATGAAACAGGAAGTTGAGGAACGGCTTCACAGAGCCGTGCCGTGGAAGAACAAATGGTTACTGTGACTTATGCCTGTAAGGACTTTAAAGAGCTTAACGCATTTACATACGGTGTTACACTGAATTGCTCAAAGGTTACAGCAGCC
Source organism: Hoplias malabaricus (assembly GCF_029633855.1). NCBI lineage: Eukaryota > Metazoa > Chordata > Actinopteri > Characiformes > Erythrinidae > Hoplias > Hoplias malabaricus. The sequence continues at coordinate 1,858,947 of NC_089802.1, forward strand.
AGCTGCTATTGCTATCAGTTCTCTGTATCAATAGGTGCTTTGGTTTCAGTTCTTTTATGACTTTCAGCCGTGGGGGGAGGAGTGTAAACATTTTGCCTGGTTGGTTTTTATGGTTTCTCTAAATACAGCTGTGAAATCTTTATAATTGTGTTCTGATTCATGTGAGAAACAGCCCAAGCGACTTTCTCCCCTCCTGGTCCCGTGGAGTAGTGGGTTATTGTGATGTTTAGGTTTGGGAACCCGTTGGAAAGGGGAATATACACCAGCCCAAACATTAGGACCACTTACAGAAAGGCTATGAAAGCTACAGCCTGTAAAAGTACTCCCATGAGGATCTCACAGCGAGAACATCTGGAGACAACCACGAGAGTTTTTGAGCTCAGTGAGAAGTAATAACCAGTCCAACACCTAGTGAAGGTAAAGCTTAAAGGGGATTATGATTGTGTTATGAATAAATCCCTTGTTCAGTGCATGTGGAGATCTGGAGCCCGCCAACCCACACACTGTGAAACAAGTGTGTTCAGATTCAGGGAGTGAAGAATGAGTGTCTGGATACTTTTGGCCATGCAGTGTATTTTAGAACGCAAGAGAGGTGTGTTTAATGTTTTGAATATTTGACTAAATCCATCCATCCATTATCTGTAACCCTTATCCAGTTCAGGGTCGCGGTGGGTCCAGAGCCTACCTGGAATCATTGGGCGCAATGTGGGAATACAACATGGAGGGGGCGCCAGTCCTTCACAGGGCAACACAGACACACACATTCACTCACACACTCACACCTATGGTCACTTTTGACACCTACCAACGTGTGTTTTTGGACTTTGGGAGGAAACCGGCGCACCCGGAGGAAACCCACACAGACACAGGGAGAACACACCACACTCCTCACAGACAGTCACCCGGAGGAAACCCACGCAGACACAGGGAGAACACACCACACTCCTCACAGACAGTCACCCGGAGGAAACCCACGCAGACACAGAGAGAACACACCACACTCCTCACAGACAGTCACCCGGAGGAAACCCACGCAGACACAGAGAGAACACACCACACTCCTCACAGACAGTCACCCGGAGGAAACCCACGCAGACACAGAGAGAACACACCACACTCCTCACAGACAGTCACCCGGATGAAACCCACGCAGACACAGGGAGAACACACCACACTCCTCACAGACAGTCACCCGGAGGAAACCCACGCAGACACAGAGAGAACACACCACACTCCTCACAGACAGTCACCCGGAGGAAACCCACGCAGACACAGAGAGAACACACCACAATCCTCACAGACAGTCACCCGGAGGAAACCCACGCAGATACAGAGAGAACACACCACACTCCTCACAGACAGTCACCTGGAGGAAACCCACGCAGACACAGGGAGAACACACCACACTCCTCACAGACAGTCACCTGGAGGAAACCCACGCAGACACAGAGAACACACCACACTCCTCACAGACAGTCACCTGGAGGAAACCCACGCAGACACAGGGAGAACACACCACACTCCTCACAGACAGTCACCCGGAGGAAACCCACGCAGACACAGAGAGAACACACCACGCTCCTCACAGACAGTCACCCGGAGGAAACCCACGCAGACACAGAGAGAACACACCACGCTCCTCACAGACAGTCACCCGGAGGAAACCCAGGCAGACACAGAGAACACACCACACTCTTCACAGACAGTCACCCGGAGGAAACCCACGCAGACACAGGGAGAACACACCACACTCCTCACAGACAGTCACCTGGAGGAAACCCACGCAGACACAGGGAGAACACACCACACTCCTCACAGACAGTCACCTGGAGGAAACCCACGCAGACACAGAGAACACACCACACTCCTCACAGACAGTCACCTGGAGGAAACCCACGCAGACACAGGGAGAACACACCACACTCCTCACAGACAGTCACCCGGAGGAAACCCACGCAGACACAGAGAGAACACACCACGCTCCTCACAGACAGTCACCCGGAGGAAACCCACGCAGACACAGAGAGAACACACCACGCTCCTCACAGACAGTCACCCGGAGGAAACCCACGCAGACACAGAGAGAACACACCACGCTCCTCACAGACAGTCACCCGGAGGAAACCCACACAGACACAGAGAACACACCACACTCTTCACAGACAGTCACCCGGAGGAAACCCACGCAGACACAGGGAGAACACACCACACTCCTCACAGACAGTCACCTGGAGGAAACCCACGCAGACACAGGGAGAACACACCACACACCACAGACAGTCACCCGGAGCGGGAGTCGAACCCACAACCTCCAGGTCCCTGGAGCTAACCTGCTGCACCACCGTGCCGCCCCTGTTTGACTAAATCTTAGTTGGAAATTGTTTAAATTTAATTGGTACTCTTTTCTTTGTATGAATCTGTTTTTTAGAATCTATGAGGTTATGAAATGTGCTTTCTCTTTAGGAACACACACACACACACACACACTGGGGTTTAGGAGCCTTGCTGAAAGGCACTTTAGCAGTGGATGTTGAGGGAGGATACAGTGCTGTTCTTTCACTCACTCATCCCCATTTTTTCTGCATTATTTCCACGGTGATTTATTTTATTATCACATATTCCTCTCCTTAACTAAAGAGATAAAAAGACTTAATGACTTTAATGTAGATCAAGTGTGACACACACACACACACGCAGAGGCCATGTAGTCCACAGGAGATAAGAGTCTGAAAACATGTCACTCACTCACTGTAATATCAATGTCCTGATGACGTTTATGGCTCATAGCTGTTTACTGACGCATCAACCTGAAGGTGGAGATCAGCTGCGTCGGTTCTGCTCTTGTATTTAGGGGTTGTGTTTCGGTGGCATTGGTGTTTGGACCAAAGTAGGTCACAGGCGTTTAAGACCCAAGAGTGTTCCCCTGTGGAAACCAGAGTTGAAATGGAGTGACAGGTGAGGGGTTAATGTTCTGAGCCTGGTTGTTGAAACCTAGGTATTGAAACAAATGAAAATGCATTAGATATAATAGATAATACACAATATACAATAGAGCCGGCACCGTCTGGGCCTTGGACGCAACACCAGGAGAACCAGGAAATCACAATTAGACTTGCTTTATCTGGAGAGGTAGGTAGGCCCCTCCCCCAATCACTCAGAATGATGCCAGACGACTGCGAGATGTTATTACAGAAATGTGCACTTAGTGTTCTCCTCCGAGTGTGTAGAGCTGTAACGAATGCTCATTCTCCTCAATGCATTATTCATTATTACCTTACACACTGCCTATGTGTGTGTGTGTGTGTGTGGGGGGGGGCTGATCCATAAAGCTGGGGTGCTTGCCGTGTGCCAGTTTCCAGACCCTGGGCCTCACACTAACAGAGAGACTGTGTGTCTTGAGGGAAGCCTTTATACATCATGCATTACATAAGAAATCAGGCACCCAAGCACACAGAACTTGACCCCCTTTCACCCCACCCCTACCCCTCAGTCTCTCTCTCTCTCTCTCTCTCTGTGTAAAGGGTGTGGTGGGTATGTCAGTGCTGTTATTGATGGTCTGTATAGTTTTCCTGGTGGACTCTGCCCTGCTTTGTGAAGGGACAGATCTCAGCGCCTCGTGGAAAAACAAGGCTTGATTTACAAACCAAATACTGTGTCTCTGTGGCAACCAGGCCGGGCGTGTAGTGTCTGGGCCTGTGTGTGTGTGTGTGTGTGGTTCCTCTCTGACACCGGCGTGTGTTTAGACACTGAGTCGTAGCTTGGTTTAGAGAATGATTTAAAGTGAATGTAGTTTAAAAGGGTGTTAATACAGTACCAAGAATGGTATAGCAGCATAGTGGGAGGGGCTTCATCTGTCAGAGTAAAGTGGGGAGGGGCTTATTCTATCAGATTAAGTTTGAAATGGGATGGAGTAGTCTAGCGGTAAAGTGAGAGCAGGAGGTACTTGGTTTGACAAAGAAAGTGTAGGGGGAGGAGGGGGTCTAATTATATGTAAAGTGAAAGGGGGAGGGGCTTGGTTAATCAGCATAAAGTGGAAGGGGAGGGACTTAATCGTTCAGGAGGAGTCTTATAATTAAAGCAAATGGGGGAGGGGCTTAGTCTGTCGGAGTAAATGGGAGGAGTCTAAAAACTCCATGATGAAATTACAGTAACAAATTCTCACAATTTCTCGTTTTTTGTTTTCTCACAGAAACAGAATTTCCAGAGCCTCAGCTGTCCTGGCTTTACCCGTGATGTCTGCTGCCAATCAAGCCAAGCCCTGCCTTCGACCAGAAGCCCCACCCACCAGAAAGAGACAGAGACCCCACCCTCTTCCTCTGCGTGCGACCAAGGGGTGGAGCCTCAACACGGCCCCAAAGAGGACTCGACCATTATCGACGAATCGGACGGAGATTTCTCGGACCGCTTGGACTGGACGGCCGGTGGGAAGGACTGGGAGCCTCCGTGGGCGGGGCTTTGTGGCCTGAGGAGAGACGTGTTGGGTGGAGAGCTCGATATTGAGCAGATTGAGAGAAACTGAGAGAAATCGAAGCTTAAACAGGAACCGATTACACACTGCACGAGATGAGATATCGTCAAGTTTTCGCATCGTAGATGTTTCTCACTGAGAGAATGTTTAAAAATGTTTAGGTTATTGAAGTAGTTTCTAGAGAAACTGAAAGTGTACTTGTTTCCCGAATGCCTGTAAGATCACCTACGCCTTTTTCAGATATGAACTCCGGGAAAAAGTCTGGATAATCAGGTCCGAACATTTTCCGGAGTTGTCCTTTCACAAATGTAGCATAGAGCCAGAATCATTTTCACAGCTGGAAATGTTCCGCATGCTTTAGGCATGGGGCGACGACTGTGTAGCGGTGACTATGAGAAACATTAGTGGCTCGGTTCACACGGGGGCTCACTCTGACATTACCCGGACTGTGGACTATGGGGATGGCAGGATAACATGTAAATGTTGTGGACGTTTCCGTTCACAAACACAGCTCCTCCGAACATTCATTACGTTTATATTTTACCAAGAAGTAAGCCTCAAACTGTGGTCACACTGGTCTTTAGTCTTTCACATGCAAAATCACATATTTGCATCAGAATTCCTCGACCAATAGCAGTGCTGCTTTGACTGTGGTGACCCTGAAGGTGCAGAAATGCTAACTATGTAGCGATAATGTAAGCACAAAACTTTATATAACGTAATCCCATCTGAGTAGATAATGGTATATAAACGGTGCGTCAGGAGGCTGGATTAGAGAATGTGCATCTTCTGTAGTGTCTTATTTGTACGTTTAATGCTTGGTAAGTTAGCCACTTTGTTAGCTAACCACAGGAATATAGACTATGTCTAGTGTCACTGTGGATTTACGGCACGCAGAAGATAGAATATTAACAGAGAAACAAGGTCTCGAAATAGGTTAAATGTTGTGAAAACGTTACAAGAATCTCACAGTGAGAAACATCAGCTCAGTTTCCTCATTTAAGAGGCTTCCACTCTTACGATGTCCACATCACGTGCAGTGTCCAGAGCTCTTTGAAGACGTCTTCTCTCCCTCCGTCAGCGCTGATCTAACGGCCTGGATTTAGGAGAGCGATCTCCGACCCTGATGTGTCGCCACTGTTTGCGTTTTATTTTTTTAAATGTTTTTGTTCTCGTTTTGTGCCGTTGGGGCCGAGGGGAGCGCCGAGGGTCGGCGGTTTTTGGAGCGAGACTCAGGAGAAACGAACGCTTATTGCAAGAGGGACTGTGGGATCTTAGGACAACTCAGGTTGAAGCTTAAAGCTGTTTTTCATTTTGTTCTTTTGTTTGTTTGGTTTGGCGAAAAAATAAACGAACACAACGTCCCCTCCCTGTTTGAAACCGGCCGTCAGCCGAGACACGTCTGGTGTATGCTTCTTTACTTTTGAACTGGAACTACTGGTCTGAAGGTGAGGAAAGGAAACTGGAGGCTGGTTTATACTTCTGCTGAGGCCATCGTACGCAGGCGATTACATAGGCGTCCGCTCCAGTGACATTACACTGCACTTCTTCTGACCGCTGATCTTTACACTTCGCCTTGTTGTTATCCAGCTAATCCGGGTCGTTCGGGTCGGGTATTGTTTGAATCTCATGAGCGTGGCTACTGTCCAGCCATTCATCTTTTACTTGGCGCACAGCTCTGCAGATTCTCCACACCTCCAGTAGTTGAGATCCTGGAGGCGCGCACAGCTGCACGTCTGTAGGACAGTTACGTGGGTCTTTGCAGAACTATGAACCAGCCCAGAACCCGTCGGATCACAAACACTGGTGGATAGTGTTGTGTTTTTATCTGGTTTTAGAGACAACAGTGTGATACAAGGGGCTCGATCAGAGGGTCTATCATTTAAAGTGAGAGTAGGAGGTACTTGGTTTAACAGAGGAGAACTGTAGGGGGAGGGGCTTATTAGATCACTGAAACAGGAAGTGGGCTAATGCTAGGATCGCACTACATGAATTTAGCACAAAAACACCAGCATCTCACACAGCGCTTTATTTGACCTGCCTCCCCTACGATCTCCGAGCTCACGCAAGAACGCGAAGAATGATTGGTCCGTGTCAGACGTGTAGCGTCGTCAGGCTTCCGACCAAGAGACGGCACCAATCTAAGAATTTATAGCGCTAATCTGACACGGAGAACGATGTGAAAAGCTAAAATATCGTGTAGTCTGATCCCGGCATTCGGATTGGTTTAGAGGCTTTAATTTACAGGATTAGTTTTACATTCCTTCAACTTCACCGATTGTAATAGGAGACGTAGCAAAACCTCTGGTTTTATTGGTCTATGTTGTTAGCCAAGACACGGAAATAAACATGGTTTACAATAAAACAAACAGAAACAATCCAAGGTGATATTAATCCTACATTTTAATCCAAACAGCAGAACTAGCCCCAGGATATCTCTGTGTTTCAGTAAATAAATATATATGGGTTTCCCTTGTTTGGTAGCTATGCTAGCCTCGTAGCACCAGCGCTAAAGTAAAGGACGGTTCGACACTAAACAGTGGGGGACGTAAATTTAATTTATTTTTGGGCCAAAGTCGGTGTTGAGTGTGTGTAACGTGGGGACATCTCTGATTGGTGCTCTGGATCACAGCTGCACTCTCATTGGTGGAATGGCTAATGGAGATTACTTAGCATTGTTTTTTTCTTCGTAAAGGACGAGGAGTGTGAACCGCAGCGTTCTCTAAGTGCCGTGTGTAGCCTGGCTGCCTGTCTGTGCTGTATGAGGAGTGAACGGGACTAATTCTTCATCTTCTACTTATCTTTCTGTATTCTGTTTCTTTATTTCCTCCTTTTTTTCTCGTCTGTTTTAGTTTTTTAAAGCTGTACTCCGTTCATTAGACTCACCATTGAACTCTATAACACACACACACACACACCTTGCACGCACATATGCACACTTTTTGAAAGTGTAAAGCTTAAAGGGCTTCAGGTTTTAACACTGAATGTAATTTCAGTCGACGGAGCGCCCCCTCCCCCCTCCCTTTTAAAGCTAATAGAGTTTAATTCCTCTTTTTACAGGTAACTACAGAAAAGCAATGGCGAAATGTACTTATTTCTATACGAATAAAGAGCGTTTAAATGTGTTTGTAAACTGGCTCCGGACTCGTGTCTGTTCTCTGGGAATGTTGATCAATTCTAACTTTAAATGCCACTAATAATGAATATGGGACATCGTTTTAAAGGCCTTAGAATTCAGGTCAAATGTTTTGTTTTTGAAATCTATTGTTTGCGTGTGTGTGTGTGTGGGGGGGGCCCAAATCTATTTCAGCTGCTGGGGAAGAAATTTAGTTTACACTCACACTGTGGAAGCATGACCCACACCGTCAGCGTCTGTCTTTCTCTCCATCTCCCTGTTTGTTTCTCTCTCCTCTGTGTCTCTCCCCTTTCTGTCTGTCTCTGTCTTTCCTCTATCTCTCTCTCCCTTCTCTCTGTCTGTTTCTCTCTCCTCTGTCTCTCTCCCCTTTCTGTCTGTCTGTTTCTTTCTCTCCTCTGTCTCTGTCTTTCTCTCCTCTATCTGTCTCTCCCCTTTCTCTTCTCTGTCTCTCCCCTCTCTGTCTGTCTGTCTCTTTATCTCCTCTCTCTGTCTGTTTCTTTCTCTCCTGTGTCTCTCCCCTCTCTCTGTCTGTTTCTTTCTCTTCTGTCTTTCTCTCCTCTCTGTCTCTCTCTCTCTGTCTGTTTCTTTCTCTCCTCTATCTCTCTCTCTCCCCTGTCTGTCTGTTTCTTTCTCTCCTGTGTCTCTCCCCTCTCTCTGTCTGTTTCTTTCTCTTCTGTCTTTCTCTCCTCTATCTGTCTCTCCCCTCTCTGTCTGTCTGTTTCTTTCTCTCCTCTGTCTCTCCCCTCTTTCTGTCTGTTTCTTTCTCTGTCTCTCCCCTTTGTCTGTTTCTTTCTCTCCTCTGTCTGTCTGTCTTTCTCTGCTCTGTCTCTTTCTCTCCCTCCTCTGTCCATCTCTCTCCCTCTGTCTGTCTGTCTCTGCCCTCTCTCTCTCTCTCTCTCTCTCTCTCTCACACACACACACATACATTAAACCTCTTTCACGTGGTGACAGACGGAGGTGTGTGTGATGGTCAATTGAGGAAGTGGCTGGTCACACACACCGTTGACAGTGGGTGTTTGTTAGGTGTGTATTGAGTGTTAACCCCCCACTCCTTGGCACACACTCACAGACTGACCGCATTCACACGTGACCATGACGTGACACGTCTGAGAAATGACAGATCAGCCACAAGATTAAAACCACTGCCAGGTGAACTCTGGGTCGGCACTGAGCGCAGCACTGGGTAGACCCCGCAAGACACCGACCAAAACATTAAGACCATCACCATGTCTCACGTGTCACTGACACAGATCCTTACTCACCACAGGGGGCAGTGTAACCAGGTCGGGGCGGTTCCCGCCGCGTGGCAGTGGTTTTAATCTTCAGTGTATAATATTCTGGAGTTGATTTAAAAGAGCATCAAGTTCCACTTACAGCAGAAACAGCTCATCTCGGAAGGCCAGACAATCACATATTTGAACACTGCTGTGAGGATTTGATGGAATCCAGGCATTAGCGAGGTCAGGTACATAATGGATGGAGGTCTGCGCTCCACCGTACATTACATTACGGGATGTGATGAGCTTTGGCTCATGTGCAGCTGCTCCAGGGTTTAGGGCACGAGTGGGAGCTGAATACGGGGTTTTGCTGAACTTTTCCATAGACGTGCTCCTTTCTTTCCTTCTCCCCCTGCTCCGTTCCTCCTCAGGGGTCCGTGTGGTCACTCTGGGTCGCACTGTGACGGTCAGCGCTTTGTTTGTGACGACTGAGATGATAATGTAGCCTTTCCCATCAATCCCAGCTTTCAGAGCGCTGGAGCCGAGGGTCAGGGTCTCACTGCAGCTCACCCCTCAGCTCCACTGACCACACAGGATCATACTGTACTTCAACAATTACAGGCTGTAGTCCATCTGTAGCTCTGCATACTCTGTTACCCCCTTTCCCCCCTGTCCATCAGCGCTCAGTACCCCCACAGAGCAGGTGTGATGTGGTGGTGGATCATTCTCAGCGCTGCAGTGACACTGACGTGGTGGTGGTGTGTTAGTGTGTGTTGCGCTGGTGTAGAGTGGATCAGACACAGCAGTGCTGCTGGAGTTTTTAAACCCCTCAGTCACTATTATTATTTCATACACAGTCCTGGAAGCGTAACGTCCTTCCTGTAACGTCACTCTGGATGATCCCTCACTTTATAACGGAGCGAGAAGGACATCAGCTTAGTTTTTATTTACAGAACACATCTGTTATGAAACGCTTCTTGGTCCTGATTGGCCGAGCCTCACTGGGAGATGATACACACGTGATAAAAGCGCAGACGTCACAAAAAGAGGGATTTAACCACTGGGTTTGGGCTTTAGTCCATGTTTTTTTCTTTCATAGAGACTCTGCTCTGTCTTTGTAGAAGAGAGAGACAGAGAGAGAGAGGGATTGTTTTAGACGAGTGAATAAAGGAGTGACAGAGACTGAAGGGCGTTTACACACAAACACAAGCAGATGGACACTGCCACACACCAGAACAATGCATTGCCTTGAGTTACCTGCCTCTCCCACACACACACACGTGTCTCTGTGTGTGTGTGTGTGTGTGTGTGTGCGGTACAGTGCAGTCAAAAAATCACCAACACATATTTCCTGCTCAACAGGACGTATTGTGGTGTGTAGGGGTTATTAAGAATAGGTGTGTGTTTCTAGGAGAGTTGTGTGTTGGGGTTTCCCCTTACTGGTGGACGTTTGCTGTACACATCCTTCTTTACCAAACACTCTTGTGGTTATGAAGTGATTAAAGTAACACCATGTAGTATTTTTACCTTAAACTTACAGCTTCAAAATCCTTGGGAAACTCCACTGAGCTGCAACAGAGAATAGAGCCTCCGTCGTCACTACTCCAGGCTCTGCATTGCAGAAACTGCACTATGTAACCACAACAGTGCTGTAAAAATTAATTACACTCTACAACTTCCTCTAGAGGGAGCCCAGGAGCAAAAACACCAAATCTGACTTTTAGTAGTGTTTGAACACCTATGTCACTGAAAACAACCATTTCCACACATTTTTGGGGGGAATTGAGCTGCTACAACTGTCCATTTTTTAGTTAATAGTGCTCATGGTCTAGTTTGTTTTGTGATGTCACAAGACACACTTAAACATTTCTACTCAATTCATCCAGCAGCAGAAAGCCCTTCCCACTCAGACTGTGCTTTTGCTAGTGCTTCTTTTTTTTGAGTAAGACATGATACAGGACAGCCAATCAGAACAGAACTCATTTACATATCGCTTTAATAAGCACAGTAGCCAAAACGTGAAATGTTGTCCATTTGTTGCTCTGCATACTGCAAAACAACAAAGTGCTCCTGTGTGGTCGGTGGAGCTGAGAGTGTGGACAGTGAGTGCAGAAACAGGGTTAATGGTTGATCAGTGTGTAAGTAGTTTGTGTTTCCATGGTAACAAGGTACACTGTAAACAGTATGACGTTACTGAACGTGGGGAAAATTTGTTCCTGTTAAACACACACACAGCTTCCTGCCCCGTCCCAGAGGCTTTGGCCAGACCGAACAGGAAATGACATAATGATGTGTTTGTTTAAGGAAAGTGAAAGCCCACAGTGGGCAGAGTTAGTCCTCCAGGAGTTTGTCAAATGTAGAATCATGGAGTAACTTGCCTAATCAATCTTACTGCTGCGATATGTAAATTCACAGCAAATTACAGAATTACAGAATTAATTGCAGTCTGATTTGATTTACACTTTGCACAGAGGAGGGTGTTACTACTTACACTCAGCTACACTTCCTTAAAGGTGATGTTCACAGGCTTAATCCAATACACCTTTTATCTAATGTTTGTGCACTGGAAAAAGGTCCAGTGTTAGTACGCAGCCCTGGCTCTGTAAATTGGAAACAAAGAAAGGGCTTCAGTCAAAACTGGCTCAGCTCTCTCTCTCTCTCTCTCTCTCTCTCTGTGGAGAAACTGAATATTGAAAAGCATGAAAAAAGATGATAGAGGGATAACACTGACTTATTTCTGCTGTTTCAGTTACATTAAACAAGGTGGAACTGACTCTAAATTCAGGAGAGCGCTAATGAAAGCATAAACACAGTGAACGTGCAAATGAGTTACAAATGAGTTTCTGTGGGAATTCAAACAGTGAATAAAAACTTAGACAATTTACACTTCAGACACCAACAAGATACAGTCGCTTCTTACTCACACACACCGCTCCACCTTAAAAGATACAGTCGCTTCTTACTCACACACACCGCTCCACCTTAAAAGATACAGTCGCTTCTTACTCACACGCACCGCTCCACCTTAAAAGACACAGTCGCTTCTTACTCACACACACCGCTCCACCTTAAAAGATACAGTCGCTTCTTACTCACACACACCGCTCCACCTTAAAAGACACAGTCGCTTCTTACTCACACACACCGCTCCATCTTAAAAGACACAGTCGCTTCTTACTCACACGCACTGCTCCACCTTAAAAGATACAGTCGCTTCTTACTCACACGCACCGCTCCACCTTAAAAGATACAGTCACTTCTTACTCACACGCACCGCTCCACCTTAAAAGACACAGTCGCTTCTTACTCACACGCACCGCTCCACATTAAAAGATACAGTCGCTTCTTACTCACACGCACCGCTCCACCTTAAAAGATACAGTCGCTTCTTACTCACACGCACCGCTCCACCTTAAAAGATACAGTCGCTTCTTACTCACACGCACCGCTCCACCTTAAAAGATACAGTCGCTTCTTACTCACACGCACCGCTCCACCTTAAAAGATACAGTCGCTTCTTACTCACACGCACCGCTCCACCTTAAAAGATACAGTCGCTTCTTACTCACACGCACCGCTCCACCTTAAAAGATAGTTGCTTCTTACTCACACGCACCGCTCCACCTTAAAAGATAGTCGCTTCTTACTCACACGCACCGCTCCACCTTAAAAGATACAGTCCCTTCTTACTCACACGCACCGCTCCACCTTAAAAGATACAGTCCCTTCTTACTCACACGCACCGCTCCACCTTAAAAGATACAGTCGCTTCTTACTCACACGCACCGCTCCACCTTAAAAGATACAGTCGCTTCTTACTCACACGCACCGCTCCACCTTAAAAGACACAGTCGCTTCTTACTCACACGCACCGCTCCACCTTAAAAGACACAGTCGCTTCTTACTCACACGCACCGCTCCACCTTAAAAGATACAGTCACTTCTTACTCACACGCACCGCTCCACCTTAAAAGATACAGTCGCTTCTTACTCAGACGCACCGCTCCACCTTAAATGATACAGTCGCTTCTTACTCACACGCCCCCCTCCACCTTAAAAGATACAGTCGCTTCTTACTCACACGCCCCGCTCCACCTTAAAAGATAGTCGCTTCTTACTCACACGCCCCGCTCCACCTTAAAAGATACAGTCGCTTCTTACTCACACGCCCCGCTCCACCTTAAAAGATACAGTCGCTTCTTACTCACACGCACCGCTCCACCTTAAAAGATACAGTCGCTTCTTACTCACACGCCCCGCTCCACCTTAAAAGATACAGTCGCTTTTTACTCACACGCACCGCTCCACCTTAAAAGATACAGTCGCTTTTTACTCACACGCACCGCTCCACCTTAAAAAATACAGTCGCTTTTTACTCACACGCACCGCTCCACCTTAATAGACAGTCGCTTCTTACTCACACGCACCGCTCCACCTTAAAAGATACAGTCGCTTCTTACTCACACGCCCCGCTCCACCTTAAAAGATACAGTCGCTTCTTACTCACACGCACCGCTCCACCTTAAAAGATACAGTCGCTTTTTACTCACACGCACCGCTCCACCTTAAAAGATACAGCCGCTTCTTACTCACACGCCCCGCTCCACCTTAAAAGATACAGTCGCTTCTTACACACACGCACCGCTCCACCTTAAAAGACACAGTCGCTTCTTACTCACACGCACCGCTCCACATTTCACTAGAGAGAGAGCGAGAGCGACGCGAGAGGGAGGACAGTGTGGACAGTTCACTAGAGAGAGGGTCACAAAGCAGGGTGCTAATGAAGAGCAGCGATGTGAAGTACTGCAGAGACCCTGAGGTCTGGGACTTGGCTGTGACCCTCGGGGGTGTGTGTGCTGCTGGGGCCTGGTGTGCGTTTCCTGTCTGCAGTTGAAAGCTCTGGCTGAAAGCTGTATAAAGAAGCGGAGCTGTCTGATCTGGCTCTGGAGTGTGTAACAGGTTGTAAATGTTGAGTGTTTTCAGCGCTCCCTCCAGAAGAGAGAGTTTCCTGCCGCTCTGACTCTAGAGGTGAAGTGTGTGAGGGGTTCGACCTGCAGTTGATACAGAGCTAATCAGTGGTGTATTCGTTTCATTGTTAGAAGCAGTGGGGTGGGTGTTGCTGACGGTGCCCAACTTTAGCAGCCTCTTACTCAGGTACGCAAGTACAAACTCATTTAAACTGTCCTTCAGCTCATGGAAGGAGTCGTAGGCCGCCTCTGACTCTAGTGTTTATTCGCTCTGTTCGTGAGCCGTTGATAAAGGTGTGTGTGAATTTAAAAGTCAGCTGAGAGTATTCTTTTCCTATGAATATGACACTGGAGCAGGGGTTACACACTGTGAACTCTTCTTTTCTGGATGATGTAAATACAGTCAGTCAGTGGAACAGCTGTGGTCTGTTGCAATGTGTGTGTGTGTGTGTGTGTGTGTTCCCCTCTCTTCCTGTGTGCTCCATATCTCCACAGTGATTATAGCTGGAAACACAGCCGTAATCACACTGTCATGTTTCAACACGTCCTCCACTGTGTAGAGTGTGTGTAATACATCACACACTACAAATTTACTCATTTGTTACTGGATAAAGTATATTTGCTATTTACTGCAGGTATTCCTCGTTCTCTTAGAGACACACACTCTGTCTAGGGTTTGTACACACCACTAAAAAAGACATTAAGAATAAATCACATGTTCTGTGCATGTTACAATTAATGTGTGGATCAAGAGCCCACCAACCCACACACAGTGAAACAAGACCCCCAGTCAGTTTACTGTGCACTGCCTGAGTCAGAAAACACAAGAGAAAACGAGTCGTTCTGATTTTGCTCCGCTTCTGACATCAAGTGCAGAGACTTTAGACTGGCCCCGCCCCCTCGTCTGAGTCTGTCCAATCACAGCGCAGGACCTGTGCGAAGATGAGTTTAAACGCTACAAAACAGACACAACGAGCGCGGAGAAATAAGAGCACTGAGTAAAAACGGAGAAGAAAGAGAACAGAGTGAAAACGGCTAAAAACCAGAGCTTCTGCTCCTCGCTCCTCACTGCTGTGCGCTCGGGGTCGGGGTGAACAGCGAGCGGCTCATTATCATTTAAAGGAACAGGTGCTGAAAGCGGGCGTTCTGAACAGGGGCTGTTTACACAGGGGGAGAACACTGCTGTGGGGCTCGTGGGGTTTGGACCAAAGCAGGTCACATGTTTAATTAAGAAATAGAACAGTGAACTCCAGCGTCTCATTCAGCACAGTTCAGTACAGTATAACCCTCTGCACTGTTAACTCTGTCCCACATAGAGCGCACACACACAGGCATAAAGGCCTTGACGAAGTCTCCTTTCACACACTCTTGCGTCAGATTTCTTTCACGCACTGCCAGCCTGCACTGAATGAACAGAAGCAAATGTCAACAGTTTACAGCTCATTTAAAATGCATTCTTCCCATTCCAGCCTGCACTCGTAAAACAGCGCTACTGAATCACACTGCTGTTTTACACCCTGCTCTGGAGAACACACTCCTACACACTCGCGCATTTACGTCCACGTCTGCTTCGCCTGAGAACGGAAGCTGTTTGAACACTGCATCAGTGCATCTTCTTACACTCAGCCTTACTCTAACGTCTGGTGTTTAACGCTGTCGTACTGTGCTTTTCAAATGTAATTACTCAAGCACATGACGTTTCCACAGACAGTAAACATCTCTGTAAAAGTGACCCCGTTTATCTAAATACAGGTGTAAACACAAGATTTAAAACAGATTCATGCAAACCACTTCAAGAGGATTTCTGAGACACCAAAAGTTGTGAAAGTGTGTGCGTGTGTGTGTGTGTGTGTGTGTGTGTGTGTGGGTTTGGAGGGGGTGGCAAATATCACTGGTGCCTTGATGATACTGATTTGAATATTATGTGCCACATAACAAACAGGTTTTAGATTTTTATCGGGTGAAAATATGTGTGTGATTTTATCATCAGTGCACAGGAGTACAACAAACATTTGCTCCTGCATTTGACCCATCCACAGCAGTGAAAACACACACACACACACACACTCTCACACACACACTCACACTCTCACACACACACTCACTCACTCACTCACACACACACACTCTCACACACTCACTCACAGACACACTCACAAACACACAGACACACACACACACAGACAGACACTCTCTCACTCATTCACACACACACATACACACACACACACTCACAGACAGACACTCACTCTCACACACACACACTCTCACACACACACATACACAGACACACTCACACACACTCACAGACTCACACTCTCACACACACACACACACACACTCACACACACTCACACCCACACAGACACACACACACAGACACACTCACAGACACTCACTCACTCAGACACACTCACAAACACACAGACACACACACACACACAGACAGACACTCACTCACTCACACACACAGACACACAGACACACACTCACTCATTCACACACACACATACACACACTCACAGACAGACACTCACTCTCTCACACACACACACTCACACACACACACACACACACACACACACACAGAGACACTCACTCACTCACACACACATACACACTCACAGACAGACACTCACTCACAAACACACACACAGACACACACTCACAGACAGACACTCACTCATTCACACACACACATACACACACACACAAACACACAGACACTCACTCACACACACACAGACACACACACACACTCACAGATACTCACTCATTCACACACACATACTCACACACTCACAGATACTCACTCATTCACACACACAGTGAGAGAGAGTGAAGGGCAAATAGGGTGTAAATAAGGTCAAAGAAACACACCAACACATGATATTACTGATTACATTACTGTGATTAATTATTGATTTTCTATGTTACAGATATCTCTGGGTCTTAAAGTACAACTGTAAACTTAAAGACACTTATATTTTCATAAAGACACTACAAGAAAATCCAGGTGTTTTTTATGGTTTTCCTGCTCAAAAACATTGGAGCTTCAGAGAAGTGTCAGTGTGAAAGCCCTACGTACGTCACTGAATATAACGAGTGGTGATGGAACTCATTTCAGATCCCAGTCTTCTGCGATATCCATCCTCCAAAACCCAGTGACTTAATCACAAGCCACAAACCTGCTGTAATCTAAGGTCAGCTCTACTCCGAAAGTTCTCAGAAAGTAAACTGTCTTCATTTGCCACGATGCTGGAGGATGGCCTCCACTGCGGCAGCCAGGTTGTCCACGTATCCGTCGGCCGTCACCGTGGGGTGTCTCTCATCGCTCGGCCTACGAACACACACAGAAGACACGCGTAAACATACGAACACACAGAGAGAGTGACCGCGGTGAGTGAACAGAGTCTCAATCACATCACAACACGACTGCACTGGTGAAGAGTTTATGAAATGAGTTCAAAATGAGTTCATTAAAGCTGCAAGGCTAATGTTGCTAACAGACACTGGAAGTCAATAGTCACCTAAATAGCATTTGTAAATGTGTGCCCACAAACTTCTCCCCAACCTGATCAAACCACATCCAGGTCTCAATAAACGCAGGACAGGTGAGTCTGTGTGTTTTAGGACGCAGTGAAGCTATAAAACCAACGTCACTTCAGTGTTTAGGCTAAAAATGAAACAAAGAATCGGTGTACGGGAAAGCGGGTGCTATGCTAATGATAATATAGTCCCAGTACACATACAATACACATTTTAATACAAATTATATCCTTAAAAACAAGTTCACAAAGCCTAAACACATATACTGAAGTATGTATTTACAAAAGCTATTTGGGTGACTATTGACTTCCAGTGTTTGTTAGCAACATTAGCCTCAATGCTCCAGCTCTAAGCTTAGGCAGAAAAACGCGGACTCCGAAAATTCTTGGCTGATCGACTGCACCCTGGATCAGTGTTAAAACCATGTGCATTTGATTTTCTCACCAAACTACTTCTTTAAAGAAATTCATAAGGTAATAAACACATTGAAGTCATTAAAAAGCTGCTATAAAGCAAACACAAAACAGAACAGTGACCTGTTGGTTGCCAGATAGTGAGCCCGCATCCACCTGCACTGTCAAAGCTCAGATCCAGCTGGTTAGTGATCTCACGCTGTTTACACATATGAACTCTGGAAAATGTCTAGAGAATCGGGTCAAGGGGGGGGGGGGCAGTCAGAGTGGGTGCGTATCAGACTCGTTCTCACAGTGGGACATGTTCAGTGTGTTTAAGACATGGGGCGGCTACCAGAGCATTACTGGCTCTAATCACACATTTCCTCACTTCTGCTTTCAAACATACACACATTTTCTGGGACACTGTGTTTGTGTGAGAGGGGCTTTACTGTCTTCGGACTGCTGCCCTGTTTATACATGAGTTATAACAGCCCACAGCTCAGCGCCATTGGCTTTGTCTCTCTGAGTTAATGTTAATGTAAACTGAATGTAGATCACTACAGAGGGATTTCTCTAGAAGGATCTGTGCGTTCAGGAAGTGCTTATTAAATAAAACACATACAAACATTCAATTAAATATTGCGTAACGTGGGAATCAACAATAAAATTATATATAAATAACATTTAATAACGAATCATTTAACTCTAGCAATGTAGATCCAAGGGCTGGCCTGTGTGTGTGTGTGAGTGTGTGTATGCGCAGGAAGGTCTGAGCGTGCGTCCATCTTCTGCACAGCCCAAACACACACACACAGATCAGTAAACAGGAGGGTGGAGTGGTGATGCTATCACACACACACACATTAGTCAGTGTGCGTGTGTGTGAGTGTGTGTGTGCGTGCGTGTGTGTGTGTGAGTGATAATAAAGTGGAGGGGTGTGATTGTGATTCCAGTCTGATTACATGCAGCAAATGTCTCCACACACACTCAGAGATGAAATGATAAAGAGACAGGCTCAACTCGGATAGAAATATGGAGAAAAAGGGCAGGGCCACA